>NC_045434.1:184095833-184134764 GCF_002776525.5 Piliocolobus tephrosceles | reverse complement strand
CCCAGCTAATTTTTTGTATTTTTAGTAGAGATAGGATTTCACTGTGTTGCCCAGGCTGGTCTTGAACTCTTGGGCTCAGGCAATCCACCTGCTTCGGCCTCCCAAAGTGCTGGGTTTACAGGCATGAGCCACCACACCCGACCAAGGGTATTTGTTTTAACAGGGAAGCCTGACCAGAACTGAAGGTGCTTAATAGGTAGTGAGCTCCCCGTCACCTGGGTCATGAAAGCCAAGCGTGGGGGACTCTTGAGAAATGATACAGCTAATTAGATAACTTCTGAATTTTCTTCAAGTTCTGAGATTCCACTGTGCCATGATCTTCCATCATTTTAAAATTAATCATTTGATAATAAAACACAGGAATCCTCCCTTATTGGCAATTGCATTTTCCAGGGTTTCCATTACCCGAGGTCAACCACAGTCTGAAGATATTAAATGGAAATCTCAGAAATAAACAACTCCTAAGTTTAAATTGCATGCCATTCTGAGTAGTTGTCTTGTTTTATTCTGTCCCGGGCAGGAGTCATCCCTTTGTATAGAGTATCCGTGTGTATGTGCTGTCTGCCTGCTAGTCAGTCAGTAGCTGTCTTGGTTTATCAGATTGACTGTGTATGGCAATGTTTGGGTTCCGGTAATGCTTATTTTACTAATCATGGCCCCAAAGTGCAAGAGTCGTGATGTGGACAATTTGAATGTGCCAAAGAGAAGCCATAAAGTACTTCTTTAAGTGAAAAGTTGAAAGTTCTTGACTTAATAAGGAAAGAAAAAAAAAATTGTATGCTGAGGTTGCTAAGATCTATAGTAAGGATGAATCTTCTATCTGTGAAATTATGAAGAAAGAAAAAAATTTTGCATAATATTTTTGGGCTTCGGTATTGTGGTTTCAGGCATCCACTGGGGGTCTTGGAATGTATCCCCCTTGGATAAGGTGGGATTACTCTATTACAAACATAAAGAAGTAAAGGTAAAAATAATGTAATAGAAACTCATATTGCACCATCCAGATTTAAGATGTTAATATTTTGCTGTATTTGTTGTAGCCTTCTCTTCTTTTTCTCAGGAAGAAAAATCACAGATACAGCTAACAGCCCCCATGTTTTCTTTCCTCCTCAAAGAAAGTTTGCTTAAAGTGTTTAAAAATCACTCTTTACCAGTTTTTATACATTGAATGCTGTATGTATAACCATAACAGTATGTAGGATTGCTTTTTGTGTTCTTAAAGCTGACATTAATTGTATTGTACTGACTTTGTCCTTTTGTAACTGATGTTTCTCATTTACCATTACATTTTGAGACTTAACCACATCTGTGCAGGAAAACTTAGTTCATTTGTTTCAACAGCTATATAGTAGTTCATTGTATGAATGAACTGCACCTGACTTACTTATTCTCTGTTCATGGACATTTAGATTGCTTCCTAATTTTTCTCGATTACAATATATAAAAGCAGAATTGCCGGATAATATTATATGCACATCTTCAAGTTTACCAGATATTGACAATTTACTCTTCAAAGTGCTATGCCTGTTTACAGCTCCATCAACAGTGAGAGTTCCTGATGCTTCCATCCTCCAAAATCTGTGGTGTTACCAGTCATTTTATTTTTTGCCAATCTGATATGCATGAAAAGTTGTCCCAGTGTTGCTTACATTTATTTTCTTTCCCTCTTCCACCCTCCTTGTCCAGTCCTATGCACACTAGTCATATTGCACTGTCTAGGACCTCCAGACATCCTCGTTTGTTCTTGACTTTGAAAGAAATACTTCTAACATTTCATAATCATATGTGATATTTGCTGTTGGTGTTTGGCAGGTAATTCTTATCATGTTAAGGTTCTCTTCTTAGTTTAAGGGTTTTTTTTTTTTTTATCATGAATTAGTGTTGCTGAATTTCATCAAATGCTTTTTCTAAATCTATTGAGATGATTGCATGGTTTTTCTACCTTAATTTGTTAATCTGGTAAATTAAAATGACAGATTTTCTTTTTGCTTCAGTTCTTTTAAAGATAAGTAAAATATTTCAGATATAATTGAAGCTGTGTATGCTCCTAGTTGATCTCATTCTTTTTCCTCCCTCTCCTGAGGCAAACACCACCCTCACTTCAGTGTTTTTCATTCTCATGCATAGTTTCATACTATTGCTACATATGTTTGCATCATAAACAATATGTGGTGGTGTTCTGCATATTTTCAAAGTTTATGTAAATGGTATCTTACTATGCATATTCTAGAATTTGCTTGTCCATTTTGATAGTTGTAGCTCTAGTTCATTCTAATTGCTACGTGACATTGCATTGTGTTACTATACTACAATTTATTTATTCCTTCTTTTGTTTAGGAACACTGAAATCATTTCTAACTTTTAGCTATTACAAACAACGGCACAGATAAATATTCTTGTAAAAGACTTTCTGCAAAATGCAAAACTGCCCTGTTGGGCCATAGAATATGCTTTTCTTCAATATTGTTAAATGTGGCTAAATTGCTCCCCAAAGTACGCTCCCAGAAGTATAATTAGAGATCTGTTTTTTCATATCCTGAACAATACTTGGTGCTGTCAGCCTTTTAACGTTTGCTGACATGATGTCCATAAAATCATGTTTCATTGTTGTTTTAATGTGAATTTCTTCAATATACTAGTGAGACTGAGAATCATATATATGTGTATATATATAATGTGTGTGTATATATATCACATATATGTGTATATATGTGTGTATATACGTATATGCACACACGTATATATATTCCTCATTTTCACTGCTGATGGCATTTTATCAAATGAATGTTCCACAAAAATTCTACCATTGATTTGTTTCACTCCTCCAGTTTTTGAATATTTCAAACAATATCACTGTAAACATTCCTGTACATGTCTCTGAGCACACACATGGATGAGTTTCTCTAGGGACTATATCTAGGAGAGGAGTTTCTTAATCAGATATGCATATCTTCAGCTTTATTAGAGAATGCCAACTTATTTTCCAAAGAGACTGTTGTGGCTTGTCTTTTACTTTGCATATGATAACTATTGCTGAATACAGTTTTAAAATAAAAGTTAAATTTATCAATATTTTTCTTTTCTCATAGTGTCTTGTTTGAGAAATTCTCTACCCTGAAGATGTTTTCATGTTTTTTTCTAAATGTCTTTTTTTTTTTTTTTTTTTTTTTTTTGAGATGGAGTCTGGTTCTGTCGCCCAGGCTGGAGTGCAGTGGCCGGATCTCAGCTCAATGCAAGCTCCACCTCCCGGGTTTACGCCATTCTCCTGCCTCAGCCTCCCCAGTATCTGTCTAAATGTCTTAAAGTTTTGCCTTTTCTATTTAGATTTTTAATCTACCAGAATTAATTTTCACATATAATTAAAAATGTAAGCAGCTAGTTTTATTTTTTTCAATAAGTATGGTCAGTTGTCTCAGTGTCATTTATTGAAGAAGCCATTCCTTCCTTATTGATTTGTGACACAACCTCTGTCACATATCAAGTATCCATTTAAGAGTGGATCTTTTTGTTGAGGTGGTTTTACTTTTATTTGCCATGTTATTTCTTTAATGGCTTAATTTATTCAAGTTTCTTATTTCTTCTTGAGCCAATTTTGGTAATCTTTATTTTCTAGAAATGTAAAATTCTTTGTGTTTTCAAATTTTAAAACATAAAGCTGATCATATTCTATTATGATTATTAAAGTCTCTATTTTAGTTATATCCCCTTCTTCATATCTAATTTTGTGTATTTATATGCCTTTTTTGTTTGTTCCCTTGCTTAGTCTTATTGGAAGACTGTTTTATTAGTTTTTCTTTTTAAGAGAAATAGCTTTTGTCTTAGTTGATTCTGTTATTTTCTTGTTTTTTTATTTTATTAATTTCTACCCTTATTTTTAATATTTACTGTCTTCTGTCTTGTTTTTGTTTACTATAATCTTTTTATTGGTTCTTCAGTTAAATATAACATTTATTTTCTAACTTTATTTTAATTGGTGCATTTACAGTTACAAATTCTCTTGCAGGTACTCTACTAGTTACATAGTTTTAATATGCAAATTTCAATTACAATTCATGTGAAATACTTATAATTTTTATTATGATGTCCTCTTTCACAGTAAGTTATTTAGAAAAGCATTTTACAAATTTCAATGTATGTCTGTTTTGTTTGAATTTAATGTTTATGATTGCTTTCTAATTTAGATTTATTGCCACAAAAGAAAATGATCTACACGATGTTGCTTCTTTGTTGAGATTTCCTGTGTGTATAGTATTATATATGGTCAAATTTTGTAAATAATTCATGTGAATTGGAAGAGAATGCATTCTCTTTGTTTATTGGTTGAAAATTCTATATGCATTTATTAGAAAATATATTGATTTTGTTGTTCAAACATTCTATACCTTAATAACATTTTGTCTACTTAGTATATAGTTTCTTTTTTTAATTTTTTTGAGACCAAGTCTCACTCTGTTGCCCAGGCTAGAGTGCCGTGGCACGATCTCAGCTCGTTGCAAGCTTTGCCTCCTGGGTTCAAGTGATTCTCCTGCCTCTAACTCCTGAGTAGCTGGGATTACAGGCATACACCACCTCGCCTGGCTAACTTTTGTATTTTTAGTAGAGACAGGGTTTCACCATGTTGGCATGGCTGGTCTGGAACTGCTGATCTCAAGTGATCCACCCGCCTTAGCCTCCTAAAGTGCTAGGATTACAGGCGTGAGCCACTGCACCTGGCCACTTGGTATATGATTTCTAATAGATGTTTGCTGAAATCTCCCATTATGTTTTTATATTGGTTTTTTTTTTTTCTAATCCTGTCTGTGTCTGTATTGTATGTTTTCAGGTAATTTTTTTAGGTGCATATAAATTCATTATTGATATATTTCCTTGGTGGATTTTTTCTTTATATAAGTATATGTATTAAATATGTATGTAATATATTGTTACATACTATTATACCTTAAATTTTATTTTAATTAATTAATCAATCAATTAATTAATCAATCAATTAATTAATTAATTAATTTTTTGGAAACAGTGTCTCACTCTTGCCCAGGCTAGAGTGCAGTAGAGCGATCTCGGCTCACTGCAAGCTCCGCCCCCTGGGTTCATGCCATTCTCCTGCCTCAGCCTCCAGAGTGGCTGGGACTACAGGCGCCCGCCACTATGCCTGGCTAACTTTTTGTATATTTAGTGGAGACGGGGTTTCACCATGTTAGCCAGGATGGTCTCGATCTCCTGACCTCGTGATCTACCCGCCTGGGCCTCCCAAAGTGGTGGGATTACAGGCGTAAGCCACCGTGCCCAGCCCAATACCTTAAATTTTAGTTTGTCTGGTACTAATATTACTACATTAGTTTTGTTGCTGTTGTTAGTAATTTCATGGTATATATTTTCCATGTCTTCATTTCAACATTTCTAATTAATTTTATTTCAGATGTGTCTCTTGTGTTTTACTGGATTTAAATCTAATCATCCAATCTATTTTAGTAGATGGACTTTTAAATTTATTTGTTTATTTTACATTTGTCTTAGCAACAGAGCCTGAAGCAATGTTGAGTCATTAAGAGAGAGAGAAAGGGTAACTGAAGCAAAGGAGAACGGAAAGCATGTGTAAGGACTTCACAGCACAACACGAGACAATGCCAATGCTTGATAGATACACTCACTTGGCCTCTTGGCACATCTCACACATACTGTACAGGCATATGCATGCCTTGGAAAAGTTCATTGAAGGGAACCAAAGAGAAGGCATTTATCTGTTGGCTCTGTTCTATCTCTTATCTCTAATTGGGCCTTTTGCCCCTTGGGGATGTAACTCTTTTGAACTTCAGGCTGAGTTACCTGGTTCATGCATTGTGACATAAAGTGCCAATGGAGTGGGAGAAGACAGAGACAGTGGGCAGCGGCCTCCAGCCACAGACCCAACAGAGTTGACTGTCACTTGGCAGTAGCTGTAAGAAAGGCAAGAGGCTGAGTGTCTGGGAGACAGGTGAGGCCAAGAGAATTTGAGGGTATGTGCAAGATGCATCTCCTACAACATTTATTGTAATGATCTACATATTTGCATATTTTGTAACCAACTTTTTCTGTGCTTTGTTTTCTGTTCTTTTTTTTTCTCCTTTTCTTGCATTCTGTTGAACTGAAAATGTTTTCCACATCCATTCTTCCCCTACATACCCTTTTTCCCCTCTGTAGGGATTTGGAAAATAGACTGTGTTTTTCATTTTATTGTGGTTATCCTTGAATTTTTATATAATTAATTGCATACATATGCTTAAGTATTCATTTTTTTCTAACAGGTTTTTTTTTTTTTTTATTATACTTTAAGTTCTAGGGTACATGTGCATAACGTGCAGGTTTGTTACATATGTATACATGTGCCATGTTGGTGTGCTGCACCCATCAACTCGTCAGCACCCATCAATTCTTCATTTATATCAGGTATAACTCCCCAATGCAATCCCTCCCCCCTCCCCCCTCCCCATGATAGGCCCCAGTGTGTGATGTTCCCCTTCCCGAGTCCAAGTGAGCTCATTGTTCAGTTCCCACCTATGAGTGAGAACATGCGGTGTTTGGTTTTCTCTTCTTGTGATAGTTTGCTAAGAATGATGGTTTCCAGCTGCATCCATGTCCCTACAAAGGACGCAAACTCATCCTTTTTTATGGCTGCATAGTATTCCATGGTGTATATGTGCCACATTTTCTTAATCCAGTCTGTCACTGATGGACATTTGGGTTGATTCCAAGTCTTTGCTATTGTGAATAGTGCCGCGATAAACATACGTGTGCATGTGTCTTTGTAGTAGCATAATTTATAATCCTTTGGGTATATACCCAGTAGTGGGATGGCTGGGTCATATGGTACCTTCTAACAGGTTTAAGTCATTCAGTATATCTATCCTCTTCCCAAACATGACACAGACTTTAACTAACTTTAATCACTAATTGAACATCATTCTCATCTAGTTATTATTATTTCTAGTCATAGTTTTGCCTATTAATAAAAAATTATCTCTTTCAGTTAATAATTAAATTTACTGACATATTTTGTTTTCTAGCTCATTAACTTCCCTCTAAATTCAGTTCTCTCCTTTCTGAAGTATATCCTTTAAGTTCTTTTTTTTGTTTGTTTGTTTTTTTTAAAGAGACATTATCTTTTTAGATTTATGGAAAAAGTTGAGAAGATAGTTGAGGTTTTCAAAATATCCTCTACGGTTTCCCCTATTTTAACATCTCACATTAGTGGGAAATTCTTGTTATAATTAAGGAACCACTATTGATACATAATTATTAACTAAAGTCATACTTTATCCAAATTTCCTTAGTTTTTATCTAATGTTGTTTTTCTGCTCCAGGACTTCATCCAGAATACCATATCACATTTAGTAAGAGAGTTTTGAGGAATAATGGCCAAGTATTTTGTAGGATGCCTCACGATGGGAATTTGTCTGCTGTTTTTCTCATAATAAGACTGGGGCCATGGGTTACTCGGAGACAGACTACAGAGACAAAGTGCCGTCTTCACTGCATCATGTCAAGGGTACATAACATACTATCAACACGATTTATGACTGTTGATAGTGGCCTTGATCACCTGGTTGAGGTGGTGTGTCAGGTTTCTCCACAGTGAAGTTATCCTCTCCTGCCTCCTCCATAGTGTATTGTTTGGAAGGAAGTTGCTATGTGCAGCCCACACTTAAAGAGTGGGAAGTTATGCTCCCCTTCCTTGAGGGTGGAGTATCTCTAATTTATTTAATTGCTTATTTATGTAAGCATAGACTCAGAAATATTTATTTTTTCACTTTGGATTAGAATCTGACATACCTTATTTGTTTTGTTGTTCAGATTGTTCCAGCTTTGGCCATTGGGAACTCTTTCCATTGGCTCTTGTCCTCCTCTGATACACCTCCATCATAGGCTGTTGTTTAACACTTCCTTATTTTATGGCACTATGAGAAGTTCTAGGATTATCTTGTATATTTCTTTCCCCAGTCCTAGAATCAACTATTTCTCAAAGATTCCTGGTTTCTTTATTGGAGGACGGTGTTAGAAACCAAGATCTAGGCATTAGGTGTGCTTGTTGCTACTGAGGTGTCATTTCTTTTATGCCCTTTCAGCTGATAGCACAAACATTTTTATGTTAACCCATGCATACATACACAAGTGTATTACTGATCAGGTGCAGTGGCTCATGCCTATAATCCTAGAACTTTGAGAGGCCAAGGCAGATGGATCGCTTGCACTTAGGAGTTCGAGACCAGCCTGGGCAAAATGGCAACACCCTGTCTCTACAAAAAATACAAAAATTTGCTGGGTGTGGAGGTGCATGCCTGTAGTCCCACTTACTTGGGAGGCTGAGGCAGGATTGCTTGAGCCTAGGAGGTGGAGGTTGCAGTGAGCCGAGGTTGTGCCACTGTACTCCAGCCTGGGCAACAGAGTAAGTAAGACCCTGTCTCAAAAAAACCTCAAAAAGCCAAAAAGCACAGTATATTAGTCTGGGTTCTTCAGAAAGACAGAACCAATGGTAAATATATTATTATAAGGAATTGGTTCACATGATTCTAGAAACTGAGAAGTCCAAGATCTGAAGTTGGCAAGCTGGAAACCCAGGAGAACTGATGTTGTAAATTCCAGTCTAAGTCTGAGTCTTAGTCCAAAGAAGGAGACCAGTCCCAGTCTGAAGAGAGTCAGTCAGAAATAATTATTTTTGAAAGCACAAACACATTTATTTATTAACCAAAGGAATAACCCTGATTAACCCAACACTTTGAAATAGTTGCGAGCTTTGCAAAAAATTGGTGCAATGGCCAAAACAAGAATTTTTTCTTATTCAGCCTTTTCTTCTATTCAGGCCTTCAACAGATTGAATGAGGCCCACACACACTGGGGAGAACAATCTGCTTTACTCTATCTACTGATTCACATGTTAATCTCATCTAGAAACACTCACAGACACACCCAGAAGTAATGTTTAACCAAATGTCTGGACACCCCATGACCCAGTCATGTTGAGACACATAAGATTATAACATAATATTTCTGTAATTACTCAGAAAAAAAACTCTTCTGAAATTCACATGGAACCAAAAAAGAGCCCAAAGAGCCAAAGTAATCCTAAGCAAAAAGAACAAAGCTGCAGACATCACGTTACCTGACTTCAAACTATACCTCAAGGCCACCATAACCAAAACAGCATGGTACTAGTATAAAAACAGACACGTAGGTCAATGGAATAGAATAGAGAACTCAGAAATAAAGCCACATATCTGCTTTTCACAGTTACTGAACTAATTTACATTCTCACCAGCCATCTGATTTTCAACAAAGTTGGCAAAAATAAACAATGGGGAAAGGATTCCCTATTCAATAAATGGTGCTGGGATAACTGGCTAGCCATATGCAGAAGAATGAAACTGGACCCCTACCTTTCACCATATGCAAAAATTAACTCAAAAGTTGATTGGATTAAGACTTACGTGTAAGACTTAAAACTTTAAAAATCCTAGAAGAAAAAATCTAGGAAATACCCTTCTGGACACTGGCCTTGGCAAATAATTTATGACTAAGTCCACAAAAGCAATTGCAACAAAAAGAAGAATTGACAAGTGAGACCTAATTAAACTAAAGAGCTCCTGCACAGCAAAGGAAAATATCAACAGACTAAAAAGCTAACCTACAGAATGAGAGAAAATATTTACAAACTATGCACCCAATAAAGATCTATCTATGAAGATCTATCCAGAATCTATACGCAACTTAATTCAACAAGCAAAAAATAAGTAACCCCTTAAGAAGTGGGCAAAGGACATGAACAGATACTTCTCAAAAGAAGACATACAAGTGGCCAACAAATATATGAAAAAATGTTCAACATCGCTAATCATTGGAGAAATGCAAATTAAAACCACAATGAGATACCATCTCACACAGTCAGAATGGCTATTACTAAAATGTCAAAAAATAACATGTTGATGAGGCTGCAGAGAAAAGGGAAAGCTTACACACAGCTGGTGAGAATGTAAATTAGTTCAGTAACTGTGGAAAGCAGTTTGGAGATTTCTCAAAGAACTAAAAATGTAACTACCATTCAACCCAGCAATCTCATTACTGGGTATATACCCAAAGAAAAATAAATCATCCTACCAAAAGGACACATGCACCCGTATGTTTATTGCAGCAGTGTTCACAGTAGCAAAGACATAGACTCAACCTAGGTGCCCATCAGTGGTGGACTGGATAAAGAAAATGTGGTACATACATATCATGAAATACTAGGCAGCTATAAAAAAGAGTAAAATCATGTCCTTGCAGCAACATGGATGGAGTTTGAGGCCATTGTTCTAAGTAAATTAATTGAGAAACAGAAAACCAAATACCACATGTTCTCATTTATAAGTGGGAGCTAAACATTGGGTACACATGGATATAAAGATGGGAACAATAGACATTAGAGACTACTAGAGTAAGGGGTGGGAATGGTTGAAAAACCACATATTGTGTACTATGCTCACTACCTGAGTGACAGGATCAATTATAACCCAAGCCTCAGCATCACACAACATATCCATGCAAAGAACCTACACATGTACCCTGAATTTAAAAGTTGATATTTAAATAACAAAATAAACCACTTAACAAACAAAAATTTCTGTAATTAACCATTTGTGCCTGTATTAAGCTAATCATGAGTTCATATTAATATCTCCAACTCTAATCCTTGGGTTATTCTGGCCTCCCCCTTTTATCTGTAAACTCCCACCTCAAACGTGAGAAACCTGGCCACCAACATCCACCATCCATTTACTTAGTTGTCCAGTTCCACTACACATGTACAGTGGTACTGGAAACTTTAAACCATACCCTGTGAGAAACAATAACTTTATCCAGTAGAGGGAAGAGTGCTAAAATGCCTTTAGTCTTAAAGACTACTAATTTCCAAAGTTACTTAGTTCAACACCTGGATCTCTCACCCTCTTCAGTGAGGTTGTTTTTACAATCCCGGTAAATTCTCTTATCACAGTCTGCATTCCTTTCTGGGATTCCCTTCCTCCTAATTGACTTTTAAAAATGTGTGTGCCTTAAGTTTTCCTTCTGCTGTCAAGTTCTATGGGTTTGAGAAATGCCTATTGTAATGCATTCACCATTACAGTATCATACAGTATAGTTTCTCTGCTCTAACAAATACCCCATGTATCAACTATTTATTGCTCCCTTCTACCCCCAAACCCTTGGCACACATGGATCATTTTTCTTTGTCTATGGTTTTGCTTTTTCCAGAATGTCATATAATTTGAATCATACACAATATAGTATTTTCATAGTGTCTCCTTTCATTTAATAATGGGCATTTGAGTTTTCTCCAAATCTTTTTGTGGCTTGATAGCTCACATTTTTTTTATCGCTACATAATACTCCATTGTATGGATATACCACCGTTTGTTTTTCCATTCACATATCAAAGGAAACCTTGGTTGCATCCAGTTTTTGGAGATTGTGAATAAAACTTCTATAAACATTCCCATGCAGGATTTTGTGGGAACATAAAATTTCAAATCGATTTAAATACCTAGGAGTGTGATTTCTGGATTGTAAGGCTATGTTTAGCTTTGTAAGACACTGCCAAACTGTCTTCCAAAGTGGCTGAACCATTTTACATTCCCACCATAAATGAATGATATAGTTCCTGTTGTTCCACATCCTCACCAACATTTGGTATTGTCAGTTAAATATTTGAAAAAATTTTAGCCATTGTAATAAGTGTGTAGTGGTATCCTATTACTGTTTTAATTTGCAATTCTATGATGACAAATGAAGTTGAACATAATTTCATATGCTTATTTTTCATTTGCATATCTTCTTTGGTGAGGTGTCTGTTCACATCTTTGCCAATATTTAATTAGGTTGTTTGTTATTGTTAAGTTTTAAGAGTTTTTTGATGTATATTTTGGATGTACAGCTACTATGTGTTTTGCAAATATTTTCTCCCAGTCTGTGCCTTGTCCTTTAATTCTCTTAACTGTGTCTTTCACAGAGCAAAAATTTCAATTTTAATAAAGTTTAATGTGTCAGTTTTTTCCTTTATGGTGTGATAATGTAAAATATATATTTAGTCTTTGTCGCCTTTCCCTAAATATACAAATCCTAAAATCCTTAGACTCTTTAAAGTTATTTTTTTGTATGCTAATGGTTAACTGATGGTTGGCAACCTCTACACAGCTTTAGGATGGGGGCTGGTCACTAGAAAGACCAAGGCATAATTAGAGAGTTGAAACTTTTAGCTCCACCCCCACCCTCCTGAGAGGGGAGAAGGGCTGAAGGTTAAGTTGATCAGCAGTGGCCAGTGATTTAATCAATTATGCCTATGTAATGAAGCTTCTGTAAAAGTCCAAAAGGAATGGATTTGGAAAGCTTCCACATAGGCCTCTACATGGGAGTTCCCGAAGAGTGGCACACCCAGGGGGGTCATGGAGGCTCCATGCCCTTTCTTCCATATCTCACACTATGCATCTCTTCATCTGTATCCTTTGTAATTTCCTTTAGAATAAACTGGTAAACATATTTCCCTGAGTTCTGTGAGCCACTGTAGCAAATTAATCGAACCCAAAGAGGGGGTTGGGGGAATCCCAACTTAAAGCTGGTTAGTTGGAAGTTCTGGAGGCTTGGATTTATGACTGGTGCCTGAAGGAGGGGAAGTCTCGTGGGACTGAGCCCTCAACTTGTGGGATTTGGCCCTTACCTTCAGGTAGATAGAGTCAGAAGTGAATTAAAGGACATCCAGATGGTGTCTGCTGCAGACCTGATCGCTTGCTTGGTGTGTGAGAAAAATCTTGCATACATTTGGTCACAGAAGTTCTCTGTGTTGATTATTGTGTTAAGTGAGAGAATAGGAAAAACACAGTTCATGTGTGTTTTTCCACTGTCACATAAACTGTGCTTTTGGTGTGGTATTTAAAATGTCATTGCCAAACACAATGTCACTTAAATTTTGTCTTAGGTTTTCTTCTAGCATTTTATAGTATTGCATTTTATATTTAGGTTTCTGCACCATTTTGAGTTAATTTTTCTGAAAGGTTTAAGGTCTGAATCTAGATTCTTTTTTTTCTTTTTCATTTGGAAATCCAATTGTTCCAGTACTATTTTTGAAAAGACTACCCTTTGATAGTCTTTTCAAAGGTCAGTTGACTATGTTTGCATGGATTTACTTCTGAGCTTCCTATTCTTTCCCATTGATCTATGTGTCACTCTTTTGTCAATACCATACTATCTTGATTAATTTAAACTTATAGTAAGTCTTGGGATTGAGTAGTGTCAGTCCTCCACGTTTGTTGTTGTTCAGGTGTTGATTTTTCTGAGTCTTTTGCCTTTCCATACACGCTTTAAAATCAGTTTGTTGATATCCACAAAATACCGTTCTGGGATCTTGATTGAGACTGAGATTGACCAATCTGGAAAGAACTGACATCTTAGCAATTCTGAGTCTTGCTATTTATGAACATGAAATGTCTCTCCATTTATTTAGATCTTTGGTTTCTTTCATCATAATTTTGTAGTTTTCCTTATATAGATCCTGTACATGTTTTGCTAGGTTTATATCTAATTTAACTTTTTGATATTGAAAATTATACTGTGCTTTAAAGTTCACAGTTAAATTGTGCTCTCTCTATATCTATATACATATATATGCTAACGATTTTGTATATGATTCTTTTTTTTTTTTTGAGACGGAGTCTGGCTCTGTCGCCCAGGCTGGAGTGCAGTGGCACAATCTTGGCTCACTGCAACCTCCACCTCCCAGGTTCACGCCATTCTCCTGCCTCAGCCTCCCGAGCAGCTGGGACTACAGGCACCTGCCACCATGCCCAGCTAATTTTTTTGTATTTTTAGTAGAGACGGGGTTTCACTGTGTTAGCCAGGATGGTGTTGATCTCCTGAACTCATGATCTGCCCGTCTCGGCCTCCCAAAGTGCTGGGATTATAGGCATGAGCCATCGTGCCTGGTGATTTTGTATATTATTCTTATATTCTGCAACTTTGCCATAATCATTTACTAATTCTAGGGTTTTTTTTTTTTTTTTTGGCTGATTCTTTGGAATTTTTTACGTAGACAATCATGTTATCTGCAAGAAAAGGTAGCTTTATTTCTTTCTTCCTAATTTATATACATTTTATTTCCTTTTCTTATCTTGTTGCATTAGCTAGGACTTCCATTCAATGTTAAATGGAAGTAGTGAGAGGGGAGAGCCTTGCCTTTTTTGCAATCAGGGGAAAACATCAATTTTTTTTTTTTTTTTTTTTTTTTTTGCTATTAAGTATGTTAGCTGTAGCTTTTTTTTTTTTTTTGTAGTTTTAAAAAAAATAGAGTTGAGGAAGTCCTCTATTCCTAATTATTTACATTTAAAAAAACAATTAATGTTGGGGTTGTCAAAAGCTTTTTCTGCATCAATTGATATAATCATGTGATTTTACTTATTTATTTTGTTGATGGGGTGGATAACATGAATTGACTTTTTAATGTTGAACCAGGCTTGTATATACCTTGAATAAATCCTACTTGATTATGGTATATAATTTTTTTATACATTGTTGGATTTAACTTGCTAATATTTTGTTGAAGATTTTTGCATCTATGTTCATGAAAGATATTGGTCTATAGCTTTTCTTTCTTGTAATGTCTTTATCCAGTTTTGGTGTTAGAGTAATACTGGTCTCACAGAATTAGTTAAGAGAGGTTCCCTTGGCTGCTATTTTCTGGAAGAGATTGTAAAAAATTGATATAAATTCTTTCTTAAATTTTGGTAGAATTCACCATCTAAAACTGGTACTTTCTTTTTTGAAAGGATATTAATTATTGACTTAATTTCTTTAATAGATCTCTTTAATAATCTGTTCAGATTATCTAGTTCTCCTATTGTAAGCTTTGGTAGCTCATGTTGTTCCAAGAATTTGTCCATTTCATCTAAGTTATCAAACTTGTGGTCGTGTAGTTATTCATATATTTATTATCTTTTTCATGTCCATGGGATCAATAGTGGTGACTCCTCCTTTATTTCTAATATCAGTATTTTTTGTTCTTTCTCTTTTTCTCTTTGTTAGCCCAGCTAGAGCTTTATCAGTTTTATTGATCTTTTCCACGACAGCATTTGGTTTTGTTGATTTCGCTATTTTCCTGCTTTCAATTTCACTGATTTTTGTTCTAACTATTACTTATTTTCTTATGCTTATTTTAGGATTACATTGATCTCTTTTTCTCTAATTTCCTAAGGTGGAAGCTTAGATTATTGATTTTTTAGATCCTTCTTTTTTTCTAACATTTGCATTCAATGCTATAAATTTCCCTCTAACTGCTGCTTTTACTGTATTCCATAAATTTTGATAAGTTGTTTTTGCTTTCATCTAGTTTGAATATTTAAAAATTTCTCTTAAGATTTCTTCTGTAACTCATGTGTTATTTAGATGTGTCTTGTTTAATCTGTAAGTATTTGAGGCTATTTTACTGTTATTGATTTCTAGTTTAATTATATTACAGTGTGAGAGCAGACATTATATAATTTCTATTCTTTTAAATTTGTTAAGATTTGTTTTATGATCCAGGATGTGTTACATCTTGGTGAATGATTCATGTGAGCATGTGAAGAATGATTCTGCTGTTATTGAATGAAGTAGTTGATAGACGTCAATTCTAGTTGATTAATCTAGCCAATTGATAGTGCTGTTGAGTTCAAATATGTCCTTGCTGATTTTCTGCCTACTTGATCTGTAAATTACTGAAAGAGGAGTGTTGAAGACTCCAGCTACAATACTTGGCAGTTCTACTAGTTTTTGTCTCATGTATTTTAACAAACTGTTGTTTGGTGCACACATGTTAAGGGCTGTTATGTCTTCTCTTGTTTTAATTGAGCATTTTATATGATTCCATTTCCTCTCCTCTCCTAGCATATCAATTATACTTCTTTTAAAAAACATTTGTGACTGCCAGATGCAGGAGCTCATGCCTATAATCCTAGCACTTTGGGAGGCCAAGGTGGGTGGATCACCTGAGGTTAGGAGTTCGAGATCAGCCTGGCCAACATGGTGAAACCCCATCTCTGCTAAAAATACAAAAATTAGTCAGGTGTAGTGGTGGGCACCTGTAATTCCAGCTACTAGGAGGCTGAGACAGGAGAATCGCTTGAATCCAGGAGGCAGAGGCTGCAGTGAGCTGAGATCGAACCATTGCACTCTAGCCTGGGTGACAAGAGCGAAATTCTGTCTCAAAACAAAACAAAACAAAAAAAAGTTTGTGGTTTCCCTAGAGTTTGCAATATGCATTTACAACTAGTCTAATCTTACTCTCGAGTAACACTATGCTTACTCTGATGAGAAGTATGCTATACTTCTTTCTGATAAGGAGTCTTCACAGGTAGGGAAGATACCTTATAGCAGAGTGGGTTAGTCCATTTTCACACTACTACAAAGAACTACATGAGACTGGGTAATCTGCAAACAAAAGAGGTTTGATTGACTCACAGTTTCTCATGGCTGGGGAGGCCTCAGGAAACGTACAATCGTGGCAGAAAGCGAAGGAGGAGCAAGGCGTATATGACATGGCGGCAGGAAAGAGAGAATGCAGGGGAAACTGCCACTTTTAAATCATCGGATCTCGTGAGAACTTCCTCACTCTCACAAGAACAGCATGGGGGAAACTGCCCCCATGATCCAATCACCTCCCACCAGGATCCTCCCTCGACATGTGGTGGATTACACTTCGAGATGAGATTTGAGTGGGGGACAGAGCCAAACGATATCACAGAGTATTCCCAACTTCCCTCTCTTGTCCCTCAATACATGGCTGTCATTCATTTCACTTTTCATGTACTATAATCATCTAATACATAGCTACTGTTATTACTTTGAATAATTATCTATTAAAGCAATTAACAATAAGAAAAATAAAATATTTTACTTTACCTTAATTTATTCCTTCTTTAATGCTCTATCTCTATGTAGATTTAAATTTCTGACTTACATTATTTTTCCTCTTCCTGAAGAAACTCTTCTTTAAACATTTCTTGCAGTGCAGGTATACTGGTGATAAATTCTCTCAGATTTCATTTGTTTGAGAAAGTATTTCTTCATTTTTGAAGGATAATTTCATTGATTTCATTGAATATAGAGTTCTAGATTCTTTCACTTTCAACGGTCTAAATATTTTCAGCTGTTCTCTTTCAGTTTGCATAGATTCTGATGAGAAGTCCAAGGTATTTCTTATCCTTGTTCCTCTACAGGTAAAGTGTTCCTTTTCCTCTGCTGTTTTCAGGATTTTTGTTTTTGTCTTTCTGCAGTTTGAATGTGACATGTCTAGGGATAGCTGTTTTGGGATTCTTCCTGCTTGGTGTTCTCTGAGCTTCCTGGATCTGTGTTTTGGTGTTATTAATTTTGAAAAATTTCTGGGCTAATGGAATAGTTCTATTCCCTCTTTCTTCTCCTTCTCGTATTCCAATTGCCCGTATGTTGCAACTTTTGAGTTGTCACATGGTTCTTGAATATTCTGTTCTCTTTCTTATTCTTTTGTTCTTTTTGCATTTGAGTTTGAGAAGCATTCATTGACATATTTTCAATTTGTGATTCTTCCCTTGACTATGTCTAGGTTAAGAATGAGCCCATGAAAGACATTCCTCACTTCTGTCACAATGTGGCTTTCTTTATTTATAGCATTTTCTTTTGATATTTTCTTAGCATTTTCATCTCTCTGCTTATATTACCCATCTGTTCTTTTATGTTGTTTACTTTTTTCATTCTTAGTCTGATAATTCCAAAATTTTGCTATGTCTGTGCTCTGATGATTGCTGTCTGATGACTGCTGTCTATTTAAATAATATTTTTTCTTGATTTTTATTATGCTTTATAATTTTTTTGTTGAAAGCATGACATGATGTATCAGGTAATAGAAACTAAGGGACATAGGCCTTTAGTGTGAGGTTTTGTGCTAACCTGGCTGGGAGTTGGGCTGTGTTTAATGTTTGCTGTGGCTATAGGTGTTAAAGTCTTCCATTTCCTTGAGTGTACTTGTTATTTGTTTTACCTGTTGTTTTTAGACTTCCCTAAAAACCCCTTCTTAAATAGAATCTGAACATCTCAGCTGTACATAATCTACTGTTATTATGCCGGAACCCTGCTGATATGGCGGTGAGGTATGGGGTGAAAATTATAGGGTCCTATAATTCTATAACTAAGTGTCAGTATTTTAGTGGGCCTGTGTCCCTGAACTGTGACCATCACAAGTGTTCCTCAGCTTTTTTTTCTCCTAAGATGAGAAAGCAAGTCTAAAGAGGGTTAGAGTTAGATAATTTCCCTTTCCCCACATCAGATAAAGTTCTGATAAAGTCTTTCCATTGATGACTGGGCCTCTGTTAAGGAGAATGCTCTGGGTATGTTTCAAAAGTGTTACTTTTCCTTTATCCCTTCCAAAAACATGGGATTTTTAAAAATTGACTCTTCACCATGACAATTTGATGAGGTTCATGGAGGTAAAACTGAGAAAGTTTGAGGCCCCCAAAACTGCAGCTCTGAAGAGTTTCTCATTTTCATGCAAGTCTATACTCTACTTCTAGCAATTCATCAAAGTTACAATTTAAGGGTAGATAGCAGCTTATGGCTCCAAGAGCTTCTTTTCCAGGTAAGCTGATCTTGGCTGTGATTTTTTTGTATTCACCTATCTCTCCAGATTTTGGAGTGGTGATTTTTTTTTTCTATGCCCTTAATTCTCTGCTTATTCTAAGAAGGCAATGGTTTTCAGTTTTTTCAGCATTTTTATTGTTGTAAGGATGGGAGTTCCACTTTTACATGTCAGAGATAAAACTGCAAGTCTTAAATTGTTCTTTTAATGAGTTAGGAAACTCATAGTCTTTGTATGCCCAAAAAAGGCTTCACCACATCACTTGGAATGCTAGTTTATCTAGGTATAAAATGCAAGCTTGTCAGGTATTTTCACTCAGCACTTTGAAGTTACTACTTTACTGTATTTTTGCGATCTATTATTGTTGCTGAGAATTTTTGTTGTCACTCTAGTATCATTCCTTTATAAAGTATCTGTTTTTTCTTCTGGCAACTTTTAACCTGTTAATTTTTTCCTTAATGCTTTACAATATTTCTATAATATGTCTCTAGATATAGAATTATTTTTATTTAATCCATTTTTGATATAATTAATGCTATTTTCTTTAAAGTGAAAAATTCTCACTTTTGATCATTTCAATGTTGCATTTCAACAATTATTTCCATGCCCCTTTTCTGAAGCTCCATTAGACTAATATTAGCTTCTCAGTGTAGCCTCCATATCTCTAAACTGTTATTTTATACCTTCTAATCTATTTGTTTTTGTTCTTGGGAAACTCTTCTTCATCATCTTTAATTGATCCTCTGTTTGTGTCCATTCTAGAGTTCATTCCATTATGATGGCTTTGTCAATGGGAAAGTTGCTCTATTGACCCAGAATCTTCCTCTAGTCTTGGTCTGTCCTCTGAAGACACCCACTCAAATCTGCCTCCAAAAATTCCTTCAGAAATTTGACACTGGGGGTGACAGCTTCTCTTTTTCTTTAGGTTAAACAAAGTCATTGTGAATGTAAGTAGGTCACAATAAATACTATATTCACTACATAATAACCTCTTGCAATACATTAATGGAAAATTTACAAAGCAGATTAATATTTAAATTCTAATCAACAATCTAGAAGTGTTCATTGGGAACCTATTTAGGTGTTGGGCATGGAGCGGGATTCTTGTATTAGCAGAGGGCAGGGAAAGAGTTTCCCAGTTAATTGATTCCTACTTTATCAACTGTGCATTGTTTAAATAAAACAGCAGATATGAAAACTTTAACTTATATAATCCCTACCTGAAAGGTGACTATTGGCATCTTACAAAGAGATTTCATATAAGAAGCTTGGTAACTCACGTATGTGCCTCATCTGGGTTTCATTCATTTATTAAATAATACTTTGTTATATGTTCACTTCATGTTAATACCCTCCCAAATAGAGGAGATCTGGGGATCAGGGGATACTGGGGATCAAGACATGGTTTCTGCTTTCAAGGAGCTTACAGACTAGTTGAGTGGGGAGACAAAGATAAGCAAAGAGGCATAAAATACAATGTGACAAGTGCTATAAAGGTGATACCCTGGGTAAAGACATGAACCAAACTACGGATAAAGAATGTTTTCTTTGAGAAAGAGATATCTGGGCTGAGATATGAAGCACAAGGAGCAATCGGGTAATAGGGGAAGTGTGAGAGAATATTTCCAACAGAAGAAATAGCATATACAAAAGGTTGAGGTGAAGTCAAGATGCCATTTAAATGATTTAAAGAGGTGGAGAAGATAACATTCACACAGCAGAAAGGAGAGAGATGAGGTTGGAAAGCTACACAAGGGCTAGGTACTATAAGGTGCTGTAAGTTATGTGAAGATATTTGGGCACTGGGGAGCCCCTGAGGAGATATAAGCAAGGGAGTGACATGAATAGATTTTCTTTTTTGAAATATCCTTCAAGTAGGATATGTGGTAGATGGTTGAAATGCCAAAAACTTTCTAATTATAGAGATATGGGATGGGGCTGGATTAGTGAGGGAGAAGTGGGAGTTAAGGGTGACTTCCAGACTTCAGACTTGGGTGACTGGGTGGGTGGTAGGGATAAAAGAAACTTAGGAGGAGGATAAGGGAACATTTGATGAGGATAGGGATTAGTTCATTTATAGAGTGGTGACCTGTGGGACACACAAGTGGGGATATGCATAGATTGCTGAATGTATGGGTTTGGAACTCAGGAGAATAATCTGGGCTAGAGATTTAGATTTGGAAACCATCTCTTTATAGAGATCTGTATTTCTCAACATTGGTCATGGTGGGATATCTATCAGAACACCTTCGCAGAATCTTTCAGAATTATCACAGCATGTCTCAGAGTCTGACATCTATTCAATGCTCATCAGGAGATCTTTTTCTCTCCCTCTCCCACAATTGTCAATTTAAAGCTATCAATCTACAGAACTTCTGCTCCCGATGGCCCCTTCAGCTGTGTTAGGGCAGAAGAAGAGTGGTTGAGGTGGTGAGAGGCGATGTGATTGTCCATGCAGAGTGTGCAGAGAAGAGTGGCAGCACCCTGAAGATCCCACTATTTTCAGATTCCCACAAAACATTTTAGTGGCATTCCAATTGTATAAAACAGGGGTCAGGTATAGCCTCAGGGACCATCCATGAGAGGTTATTTGCAGCTCCTCCATGTAACACTCTGAGGGCCAGACTTAGCTCTTGAGCAAAGACAGGAAGAATGAGTGACCTTACCCTACAAGCAAGAGAGTCTGGATTTAGTTTTGTTCCCGCTGACTTCCACTTTAAACATTTGTTGATTTACTCACTGTGGTAGATTGATTACACCAATTACCTGAATTAATGGCATCTCTGTATCCAAAACCTTTGCCTTGTAACTTTGTAGTTCCCTCCTATTCTAACTCTGGGCTTGCCCACATGACTTGCTATAGCCAATGTGATGTTTGCAAATGTGATGTTTGCAAATGTGATACAGGCAGAGCCTGGAACAGTGTTCATAGGTTACTACATTTCCTTTTGCACCTGTTGTCTCCATGACAGCCTATCCAGACTAGTTTCTTGGACTCATGCTGCTGACACGAGAGAATACTTGGGTTACCCAGTTGAAGGGATATGAGAAACATGGAAGGGAGTTGTGTTGGTCCAGATGAAGCCATCCTAAGCCATTGAGCCTCTTACCCCACTTCCAATTCCTAATAGATGCATGAGGAAACCCAGCCAGGATCAGTCAATCCTGTCCCAGATTGGCAGAAAGCAGACTCAAATCGGCTGAGTGTGGTGGCGCATGTCTGTAATCCCAGCACTTTGGGAGGCTGAGGCGGGCAGATCACCTTAGGTCACCTTAGACCAGCCTGGCCAACATGGTGAAACCCCATCTCTACAGAAAATACAAAAATTAACCAGGCGTGGTGGTGCACCCCTGTAATCCCAGTTACTCAGGGGGCTGAGGCAGGAGAATCACCTGAACCCTAGAGGCAGAGGTTGCAGTGAGCTGAGATCATGCCACTGAGCAAGACTCTGTCTCAAAAAAGCAAAAAGAAAAAAGAAAGCAGACTCAAATAGACAGAACACCTGGCTGACCTATAGACTTATGAGCAATAATAAATGGCTATTTTGTAAAGCCACTATGTTTTGGGATGCTTTGTTACTCAGCAAGAGGTAACTGATAGAGTAACTGTAGCTAACTGATGTGCAATCATTCCACATACCTCTGTGGAGTACCTAGTTTGATCCTGTGCAATTGTGTATAGCTCTGTAAAGACTTTCCTTACCTGCCACCATACTGGTTCTGTTGGTGTGAACAATATTCTACTTCAGTGTCCTTGTCCAGAACTTCATATTCCTGCTGGGACTAGAGCTGCCCTAATGCCTCCATTGACTTGGTTGGGCTACTCACCCCTGCTTAGTTCTTTTTAGCCTCACACTTGCTGAGTTCCTGCTTTGACTGGACAAATCACTTGTAATCACTATACATCACCTAGAGCACTTCTCAGCACCTAGGTGTCCACTCTTGGTCACACTGGACATGTCTGGGTTTGGACACTGGCCTGAAGTGTGCATATGTTCATTGTCTTCCTTTAGACACTGCACTGACAACTGGATGAAGAATTATCCTGACTGGCTGGCTTAAAAAACAATGTATGTCCTCACAGTTCTGGAGGCTGGAAGTCCATGATCAAGGTCTCAGCAGGGTTGATTTTTTCTGAGGCTTCCCACCTCAGCTTATCGATCTTCTCCCTGTGAATTTGTGTCACCTTCCCATTGTATGTGTCTATGTCCTCATCTCCTCTTCTTGTAAGGACAAAAGTCATATTGAGTTAGGGTCTATCCTAATAACTTCGTTTTAACTTAACTATCTCTTTAGAGATCCCATCTTCAAAAATAGTCCCATTGTGAGGTACTGGGAGTTAGGATTTTAACATATTAATTTTGGAAGGACACAGCTCAGCCCAAAACACTCCCCAAATCCCCATGATGCTCACTCTAACTTTCTTTGTCTCCCTCTAATCTATGCATTTGAGGTCTCTGCATGCTGGGCCTCCAAGGCCCCTGAGCTGTAACAGTTATGTTTACATGCATTTTGTTCGCTGCATATAGTTTCTTGGTCATTGAGGTGACAATGCCCAGTTTTCATTTGTACCTAATTGGCTGTCATACTTATTAGCAATAGTAGTTTTGGTAGTATTTGTTTGCTGAAATGAAGAGGCATGAGTCATGTGAATGTAAAGTGCTAGGACCAGATCCACAGAGCCACTTCCCAGAGGGTGCAGTAGCTGCTTTTCCCACATTCAGCCTGCAAAAGGCCAGGGTCCAAGTGGTGTATGCTTGGAGGTGGTGCTGCAAGAGGCAGAGTCTATGTCAGTCCCAGAGGAACCACAGGTTTCTTGGATAAGAAGCAGCCAACACCCAGGAAACAGCACGGAATCACAGAAAGCTTCAGAATGAGGTAGAGCTATGTTTGATCCCAGCTCCACCAGCTGCTACTATGGCCTTGGACAAACCATTTTACTTCTCGGGACCCCAATCACCTCATCTGTAAAGGAGGGAAAGAACCTCCTACCTCACAGAGCTAGTAGTAAAGCTAGTAGTGCCAAGTTCTGTGCCCAGCCCATATCTCACTGAAAGGAGAACAGACTCTGAGCAGGGAAGACAGGAGAGGCCCATCTGCAACCTTTTGGGGATACTGACATCTCATGGAGTGGTTGAATAACATCAGTCTGAAAGCCTATTCAGAATTTTCTCTTTCTTTAAGCTCCCTCTACTTGTGTGTGTATATACTTGTATATGTATACACATCCATACAGGATCGGATGTGTATACACGTACAAGTATATACACACACAAGTAGAGGGATGGATATATAGAATATACAGGATACATACAAACAAGAAGTGCTATCCACAGGCTATGGACACACACATGATTCACAGAGCACACACATCCATGCACACAGGGACTTGCACATCCCCAGGCCATCCCTCCAATACAGATAGATACATGTGCACAAGTGTACACACACAGACACCAACACTCCCAGGCCCAGTTCACTATGGCTGTCTCTCTTTATAAAATGAGACTCTCAATTCATCGTGGTATGGTTTCCAATCACCAGGTCTTGTTTCCCCCACAATATATCTAAAATTAAATACAAAGAGGGGAAAAACCCAAGCCAAGAGTAGGAAGCCATACGTACAGATTGCAATCACCACACAATGTTGCTGGTTGAAAGAAATGGATGTTGCGCGTTGAATGTTAAAAATTGTGTTGAATTAGATAAGAAAATCCCGTGTAGACTTTGTTAATGATTCATAATCAGCTAATAAGCTCATCTTGAGGAGAATAATGATCCGCGGACCTGTTGGCTCGTTTATCACTGTGTTTTACAACATTGGCAAAGAAACTAATTAAATCCCCGCATCATTACAGAGAATCCCTTTTAATAGAGATACAATGATGCACTAGAGGCTACAGATTACACTGCAAATTGTACCAGGAGATTTTGGACAGCGGGTTTTAATTAACATGTGAGCCAGGAGCAGCTCGTTTAAATAATAACCAGCGCTGGAACCATCTGCAAGTAGGAGACAGGCGGCAGGAGGAGGTGGGACTGAGGCCGGGGAGGCAAGTAGTGCATAGGCTGTGGCTAGGGAGTGTTTTGGAGTCAGTGTTCTGGGGAGATTGGAGAAACTGAGGCAGGGCTCAGCTCCAGAAGGCAAGAGAGAAACAAGAACTGGGGCATACTGGGGTCGAGAATCAGACAAGGTGAAGGAATGCAGCTATTGCTGGGGAATTTGGAAGCTGGGTCCACATTGATGGTGGCGGCAGAGCCAGATGAGCTCTTGGTAAAGCACCCCCCATTTTCCACGCAGAAACACAAAACTAAGAAAGACCATGCAACGAATGAGCATTCACCACAGACTGCTGCCTCGTGTGGATTCCATCTCTTGGCATGCCAGTCAGCTCAGCACGTTGCTAAGACCTGCTGGAAGGCAGGCTGGGCAGGTGCCTTGAGTGGGATCCAGCCCTCTTGATTCTACTTGGAAGTGAGGAACAGCTTAAGTGGCACAGCCAGTGAGCCCTTGGTAACCAGAGTCCAACAATTTCCTTCCATGGTCTTCTGTAGTCTGGCTTTCAAAGGGAAACTTCGGCCAGAGGCCAGCAGACACACAGAAGTACCAGTGGGCACAAAGGCAGAAAACTGAAGAGTAAAGCAAGAAACTGTTGGCTATGAGTGGCACACATATTCTTGGAAATGAGTTCCTGACATAGGGCAAACTTTATGCCTTTAGGGCAAATGTTCATCCTCCTGGGAGGCCTGAAGGCTCTCCTGGAGATGCTGCTCCTGCTGAGCTGAACTTCCTGAGGGCACAGGCCTACTTGGGGACTGCCTGGGTCACATAGCAACTCCTTGGCCTTAGCTTGAACTGCTTGTCGTTAATCTTTCTTGGCAGTCCCCAACTCTCGGTACTTCTCTGTTCCCTCTTCAAGATCCACCCTTTCTTTCCCAGGCTGAGGCTCAATGCTGAGGTGGCCTGTGCCACAGGCAGCATCACAGTCATTAAAGAGGCTTTTCTGACAGTTGTAGAGAAGATCAAGTACCTGCACAGGCAAGAGGCGAGAAGGAGTTCTTTCCAAGTTCACGTCCTTCTCTTGGAGGAAACAAGCTGAAGGCTTCCTCCACTGCGGCTTGTATATTATTATTATTTTAAGATCAGCAGCAAAATGATTCATAAAACCTTGGAAACAGAGTTAGTGTAAAGCCTCAAAGAACAAGAGCTCATTGTGCACTGCGACTCCCACCTGATGTTCTGCCAAAGGCGTGATACAGGCTTCTTTGAGATGGAGCTGCACCCGACAGTCGCTTCCCAGCCTGCACTGCTCCTGAGCTCCCATGGCAACACTAGGAGGATTAGCCCAGCATCCTGTTAGCATCCCTCCATCACTAAGCAGTACTCACCTTGTACATAGGCCCCGGGATCATCCCAGGGCTGGGACACTATTTGTATATTGAAGGTACTGCCAACACCATGCACACAGGCTTTTCAAGCTCAACTCAACCCTACCATGCCTGTGCACACACACACACACACACACGCATAGAGGTACCTGCATAAGCACACGCATGTTAATCCCTCTCACCCTCTTTCCATCCTTGAGACTGAGAGTTCTGAGTCACTGGGTCCTCCTCCTCCTCCTTTCATCTTAGCCCATCTGGGTCAGTTGTCTCACATGGGCCACATGTCCCACATCCTTCCATCTTCTCTGTCCCCTCATACTCACATGGCTGCAGAGTAAACAGCAGTTGGATTGGGAGTAAGTCAGATGCCATGTAGCTCAACCTCCTCACTTTATAGAATAGGAGAGAGGGGGTGCAGATCAGAAGGAAGGAACCTGTTATCATGCATGTCACAATGGTAAGCAGGACCAGAGTTCGCTTACTCCCAGGCAGGCACTATTCCACTGTGCAATAAAAGGGTCTCTTGTTACCCTCTCAGCTGCCTGCCTCTTTGGGATTTTTCAGCAAAACCAGCACAATTACTTCCTATCTGGTCTCTACCTCCCAACCCACCCTATCCACTAGACCCTCCAGCTCTTGTTCTGAAGCTATCAGAACCTCCAGTATGGCTTAGGTAGGGAGTCAGGTCCAAGCACTTCAAATATGGGAGGGACTTTCAAGGTTACCTGGTCCAACCTGCTCATTTTGATAAAGAAGGAGATTGAGGCTCTGGGAGGTTGGAGAGTGGTGGTGGATGGATGACCTTGACCAGTGGTCCAACTTTTGGGAAGACTAACAAAATACTCAGTCCCAGAAACAGACGTTATGACATTATTGCAAAAGCTGCTGCTGCCTTTGATCAACAGAGGCAGGGCAGGTGGCTGCTACCTAGGCTGAGCCCAGGCCTTGTGCAATGGCCGGAGGGTCCAGGGCAACTTTCTTCCATGCAGTGCCTACAGATGAGCATCTCCCTCTGTTTTTTCTAATGGTGCCCTGGGGCCAACCAGCAATTCTAGGCAGCCAGATCCCTACCTTACGATGTAGGTAGGAAGCTGATGGCAGTATGCACTCTGGAGTCAGCCAGACCTGGGTTTAAATACCACTTCACCCCTAATTCAGCTCTAGCATAGCCACGATTATCAGTGGTGTATTAGAGCTGACTCATAAGAGTTGCTTGTTACGTTTCAGGAATTTTGTGAACCAGTCATTAAACATAGCCATTGTTAAAGTTTAAATTATATAAACATATAATTTATGTCTAAAACAAAGGTAATAAACACGAAAAGTCACATCATTTTCTAATTATTTTATTGTTATTTCTACTCTAGAGATAGTACTCTAGAGTACTGTGTCTGCTGTATCTGGAGGGAGGAAATGTTATATAATGGTATGGTAACCCATGTCTCTTCCCAACCCCATGTGCAGGGATGTCACCTTAGTAGCCTGCCATCAGCCAAGGTGAGAGTATTTATACCATGGAAATCAGGAAAGACTACACATGCAGGCTTCATTTTTGTTTTTATTTTTTTTGAGAACTGGTTATTGCATGTTTACTGGCATGCCCATAATTGTATGTACTTGACCCTTCCAACAACACTATGAGGTAGGGATTCTTGTGTTTTTTGTTTTTGTTTTTTGTCTTTTTTCGAGATGGAGTCTTGCTCTGTTGCCAGGCTGGAGTGCAGTGGCACGATCTTGGCTCACTGCAACCTCCACCTCCCAGATTTAAGTCATTCCCCTGCCTCAGCCTCCAGAGTAGCTGGGACTATAGGCACCCGCCACCATACCTGGCTAATTCTTTGTATTTTAGTAGAGACAGCGTTTCACCATGTTGGCCAGGATGGTCTCGATCTCCTGACCTCATGATCCACCTGCCTTGGCCTCCCAAAGTTCTGGAATTATAGGCATGAGCCACGGCGCCTGGCTGGGATTCTTGTTTTATAAGGAGGAAACTGAGGCCTAGAAAGTGAAGCGACATTTCCAAGGTCATCCAGCTGGTGGGTCTTAGAACTACAAACTGAACTCACCTATGTTTTATGGTTCCAAGTCCAGCACTTTTTTTGTAAATTTGAATTTTCACCTTGAGCAGAGTGTGATTGCAACGCTATTCTCTTCCGGACTCTGGCTGGCAGGAGGCCTTCCTCCAGTGACTGACATGCAGGACTGTGGTGTGGCTGCAGCTGCTGTGCAGGTCCTGGCAGATCTAAGGGTGGTGGCAGGGACAGAATGTCCAGAAAGCCATGTGTGCTATGGAAGGATACCTGCTTTGGAGGGAAGAAAGACCTGGATTTAAAGCCCGGCTTGATGCTGCTACCTTTCTGCATCATCCTGAGCAACCTAGAGGCCTGGGTTTCTCATCTTTATAGCAGGGATAATACCACCTCACATGGTTGGCTTGAGAATTAAACAAGTGAACATTTCTAAAGCACTTGACATGATGTTGCCTGCAATAAGCATGAAATAAATGTTTGTTTCCTTTCTTCTTTCCTCCACTCATCCTCCCAGTAAAAATTCTCTGTTGTCATCCAGGCCAACGATAGCCTGGGAGCACTGATGCAGACAGGCTGCTTCCCTTTGGAGGTGGCATCTTTGGTTTCTATGCCAACCTCTTGGTCCATGTTCTTCCCCATGGCTGGAGCAGCTTGGAGCTTTCTGCCAGTTGGTGGGATTCTGTGGTGCTGCATTGGGCTTCAGGAGGCTTCAAAGCCAGAGAGGAGAGAAGGTAGGAGAAGCTATAAGAAGCAGGAGTCTAGGATGCCAAAAGCATGCTCCGCCCCTGCCTGCCTTCACTGTCTCACCCACTTGCCTTCCTCCTCCTCAACACTTGACATTCCCTGCTACTGCATAGAGGTCATCAATGCATGGCTCTGGTCTGACTCCATCCTGAGGCACCACCATGGCTGCCACCACTTGCTAAAGCCACGATGCCCAGTGCAGCAGATGTGGCCACTAGAGGTTCTGCCATGTCCAGAGTCTGGCCACTGGGGACCCACACTCAGCATTGTGTGGCTAAAGACCTCCTTCCCCATCTCCCTCCCTTCCCCTCTAGCTTCCCAATCATAAACCTATCCATACCCAATCTCAGGCCTGTCTTCTTTCATCTCATCTGGGAGGCAGAGCCAACCTTCCTGTTTTTCTGGCCAGGCAGACTCTGCATCCAGTCCCCAGCATCCTGTCAATCCTGCTCTGACAATCACCTCCACTCTGTCTCAGAGCTCCAACCTCACTCCTCTCCCTCTCTCCTGGCTAGTTCTTCTTGGTTTGGATTATGAACAAACAGAACATTTTCCATCTAAAAATAAAATCCGCCTCCCTCAACTCAATGATTATTTATCCTCATTGCCTTTTTTCTCTCCTTTTCAAAGCCAGATTCTTGGAAGGGTGGGCACCGTCTCCACTTCCTTATCTCCCTCTCACTTCTCTCCCCATCACATTCCAATTTTCACTCCCACGGAAACCAATCTCATTAAGGCCTCCATGTTGCTTCGTTTGAATCTAATGATTATTTTCAGCCTTCCCAGGACCTCTCTGAGCCTATTTGATACCTGACCACTCTCCTTGTTTTGGAAGCCCTCTCATACCTCATGTGCAGTGTCTGGGTCTCCTCTCATCTCTCTGACTCCTCTTCCGACCCCTCTGCTTTGGCCCTTCCTACCCCTTCATTGTTGGTGATCCTCAAGGTTCTGCGCCCAGACCTCCTCTCTTCCCACCATAAACACCTTCCCTAAGCACTCACATCCCTCCCTCCTTCCATGGGCTCTGATGACTCCCCAGGCCAAATTTCTCTCCTGACTTCAGACCTGAAGTCAGCACGCCCATCCCAGTATGGTGAGACTCAGCAGTTCAAGCTCAGTAGGTCTGAAAAGTGATCGCTCTCCCCTTGACGCTCTCCTTCCTGCTGTGTTCCACTCAGCAAGGCATCCCTCCAGGCACCCACATAAGAAACTGGATGCTCTCCCAGGTTTCTCTTTTTTTCTTGTCTCGTAGCTCATCCAGTTCTATTGACTCTGTCTCTTTAAAACCCCTCAAATGTATCTACTTCTGTCTGTTCCTACTGCTGCCCCACTGGCTTCTCATCCAGAGTATTTCAGCAGTCCCTTAACTGGGCTCAACATCAGGTCTTCCTCTCCTTCAACCTTTTCTACCACTGCCCAACTGAAATGCAGATGTCAGTTGTGTGAAATTCTTTGGTGACCCTTCAGCTGCTTTCGGGTAGGCTGCAAAATCCTTATCATGGAATGCAAGGCTCATGCAATTTCACCCCACCCATCTTCTCACTCTTGTCTCTTGTTACAAACTCTTTCAGACTTTAGTTCTAATCATGCTGATCTCTCACAGTACCCCCCTTACCTGAAACATAAGCTCTATACAGACAAAGATTTGGGACTCTTTTGTTTACTGTTGCATCTCCAGCCCCTAGAATAGTGCCTGGCAGAGAGAGCCAGTGAGTAAATATCGGTGGGGTAAATGAATGAATACCTTCTTGTCTTCTCCCTTGGAGATTCTTCTCCCACTTAGACAGCTCAGATATTCCCCCTCCTCTAAAAGCCTTCCCATGCCTCATTGGCTGGGTCAATGACCTGCCCTCTCCTCCCACAGCATCCTCAGTGTCCCTGCCATATTGTTTATGTCTTTTCTTCAGAGCTGTGTCTCGTGTCTAGGAATCCCCACTGCCAAGCACAGAGCTTGGCACCCAGGAGGCACTTGCACAATACAGTTAGTAAATGCTGTACAGGAAGGGGGCTAACCCATTTCAAGCCCACCTCTCTTTGTGCAGGCATTCTCCCCTTTCCTCAGTGACCACAACTCCCAGTTCAGGGTCCTCCCTGATGTTCTCATCATGATCCTTTTTGGCTTCTGCATCCCTACAGGGACTTTTCAGGGTCAACGAGGCTTGTAAACTCTCATTGGATGCAGCTGAGGGCATCACTGTTCAAAAGTTCCTCTCTGAGGAGCTGGAATTCTGGAGACTTGGTCAATGGTGCCGGGTCTTTCTGGTTTCTGCCTGAGAGGATTCAATACAGGACCTCATCTCCCTGGGGAAGGGACCCCCAAGATCTAGGCAAGGAAAGGATCAGAGTGAGTCTATCCCTACAGACTGGGAGGTGGGAATGCTTCTGTGCTAATGAGGACTCGGGGTATTGGCCATGGAAACCAAGGGGGAAGCCCTGCCATACCTTGGAGGAAGGCAGTGACTTGGGGGCACAAAGGAGCCAAGAAGTCACCTCAAGAACACCAGATGTTGGGCCTCATAAGGCTGTGCAACTAAGTCTGACCCCTGTCAGCTGCTTGGAAGGAAACAGATGCTTCTGGCCTCCCTTCCCCCATTAGGATGGTCTCCCGGAATGAGAAGACCCCAACTCTGCAGAAGGGCCCTGTTTTTAGCTGCTCAGCCAGCCTGAGGTTGGGGGGGTCCTGGAATCCCAGGGACCCCCAAATTCCCTTGCCTTTTCCATATCCTTCTGTTTTGTCCCTCCTGAACCCTGTTTTCATCTTCAACAGGCTCTCACCCCCCTATTTCTCTTGATTCTCTTCATCCATCTCCCAACCTTGACCCCATGGTCAAGAGCTCACAGTCTCCAAGCATCCTTTATGCCCCGACTGCCTGTGCTCTGCAAATCCTGAACTCTGGGAGAACAATTCTCCCGCTTCTTTTCCTTCCTGAGCATAGCCAGGAAGCCTTGCTGATTGAGTCTCCAGAAGATGGTGATTGGGAGGCCCAAGTTGGAGCCCTCTCTGATCCTTTCATTTTGAATGTCCCTGGTTGAGAGACCTAGTGTGACAACCCCAAACCTTCTCCACTCTCCTCCGGACACTAGGCTGAGACAAGTGAAGTCTCCTGGTCTTCTCAGAGAACAAAATAAGGAGAGACTGAAGCTCCTAGTTTCCTTCTTTTCCACATCAAAATTGCTGGGCATCTTTGTTGCTTCCCTTCACCACTGGAGGTAGACTCCCTTTCCTGTTCTGAGGCCAGTCCCTCCTCCTCTTTCTGTTATTCTCTTCTCACCCAACTCCTGATACCTCTGAGACCTTCCTCCATCAGTCACCTCCCCTTTCTTGCATTTCCAATCTTTCCCTTTCAGGTGACATTTTCCTAGAATCTTATAAATGTGCTCAGGTCCTCCTGACCCCCTTGAGTGACTGCTCTATCTCTCTCCATCATTCAACTTGTCACTGCTGCCACTTCCTCACCACCCACTCCTTCCTTAATCCTTGTGCAATCTGGCTTCCGCCCCCACTTCTCTATGGAAACTGCTCTTCTAATTTCTGTAGCAGCATCCTCATCACCAGATTGAATGTGTTCATGGCCCATAGGAAGCACCAAGAAAGGTCAGATCCCCCTCCCAGGACTGGCAAGGGTACTGGAAAGGTCAAGGCTGGTAGATGAGCATATTCAGTGGTAGATGCACTCACAGATAAGTTGGTCTTTAAATGGCTGCACCCCTGTGCCTAACGCCCAGTGATCCTTGTGTGATCCTATTGGGTCAACAAACAAATGTCCTCACTCAGCAGCATTCTCCTTCCACTGCCACCATCACACAGTTCACTTTTCTCCAGACGTAACACCCCCAGTTCCCTAATATCCCCATAACCTGCTCCTGTTAACAAAACAATCCTCAGACTCCTCCCCACTCTCACCAGCCTCCTTGGAACAAAAATCTGATTGATCAGCCAAGCTGATCTCTGCCCTTTGTGTGAAGAACTGGTCAACAGTAGCTTCATCTGCTAAAGAAGCAGGTGTTCTTAAGCCATCTGGCATATTGGTTCTGATTAGAAATATATAATGGCAGGTCCAGCAAGTATGATACCTTGGTATAGAAATATGATCTTTGCAATGGGTTTTATGCAGTTGAAAGTAACATACTCACACTTCTCTAAAAGCATTTTGCAAATTTAGATGTTCTTTCCCTTTATTTCTCTACTTGGTAAGATATTCCCTTATTTGTACGTTTTTTGGGACATTTTATCTTCAGTGGGCACTTGGTAAATGCCAAATGAATGGACAAGCACCTCAGTGAGTGAATACGTATTGCAAACATTGACTTTTTCTTTGTAAATTTATCATAAGCCAACTGTCCCTTGCTAATGCCAAGACTGTCTTGTGAATATTGACCTTAGCCGGAGCCCTGTCTTTGGATATAACACAGAGGAAAACATGTCCTTGATGAACAAAAAGTTTAACTAAATCTAAGTGTCCAAGGGTGCTCTATTTTCCAATGCCTGGAGGGTCACCGCTTTGTGGACTGTCTTACCCTTCCCTCCCCTATGGTGGGACAGTGACCCCCAGCCCTGCTCTACAAGCCCAGGGGTTGACTTAGGAGGCAGATCTTTAAATGCATGTCTTGCCAGGACATTCTTCAGCACTTCCTCCCGTCAAAGGGTGTCATGGGGGAAGTCACAGTGCTGGCTGAAGCATTAGGCTGGTGCCCATCAGAGTGACCAGCCTCCTGCAGAATCCAGCTCACTGCCTTCCTGCCATTGATTTGGCTGGAATCTTTATTGTCTGCTCAAATGTAATTAAAGAGTCCTCTGATGGTGCCAATTAAAGACTCGGAGGGACCGGAGCCGGTGCTCACGGCATCACATGGTGCTGTGCGGTGAAGCTGTAAACATCCATTAGCCATTACAGTTCTCATTAGTCCTTGAAAAACAACTCATTAGTGTCCATAGAACTGACAGGTAAATACAGCTAATGGGCTAAATCTATCAATAAATTCATTGTGTGCAAAATCAGGGTTTCTGTCATTGTGCTGCTTGCGGTGACTAATCAGAAGGTTAAATACTCCTCCTGCAAAAATATATATAAGTTGCAAAGCACTTAGCCTGATAGACTGTGAAAAAATGGCATGTGAGAAACTAATGAAGACATCAAAGGCTTTATTTATACGTAGGGTGGGTTCATTTCAAGTTCAGGTTGCTATGAACTGTCACAGCTGTTTAGCTGAGACTAAATTTTAGAAAGCATATTGATTTGTTTTAATTTAAACGGGGCAGTTTACAAAAGCTGCTTGAATCTGAAGTTATTCCAGAAATGATTGCTCAGTGCATGGTTGGGGGGAGGTCTCTGCTTGCTTCTCCAGCCGCCCCAGGGAACATCTCCGGAGAAGTTGCTCATCCTGTTGCTGTTGGAGTGAAGGGATCCCATCAGTGAAGGACTGCGGAGTTGGACACACTCTTCAGGCACATCTGCCTCCACTGCCTTATGGTGCAGAGGGGGAAACTGATGCCCAGGTCCAGGGTAATTTGATATATTGGTGGCAGAGCCCAGGTCTGTTAGGCCATTGCCTCCCTGCCTGACGTTGCCTGTTTCTCTCCAGAGAAACCATAAAGCTTTTGAGATGGGCAGAGTCCCTGAAAGATGGGGCAGTCACCCTGGGTATCTGCTCTACTTCTCCACCCTTGGCCATCTCCACCGCAGCTGCAGCTACCTTAATCCAGGAGTGCCACAACTTCCTATTGTCTATCCAGCTCAGCCTCTGCCCTTGGACTTCTGTGCTTTGGGGAGCAGTGGAAGCTCAGCTACTTTCTTTTAGCTAAGAAACTTCCATCTCTAGCTGACTTTTTCCCAGCCCTCTGCTAAAATGCTCTTCTTTTGACCTTGTTAAATGTGAGGAAGGACTTCCTCACAAAAGGATAAAGCATTAGGAAAGAGGTTATAAAAGGTTATAAACCAGTCCCTGGTAAGCTATGTCTGACCTCTCTGCCCAACCTGCAGGATTTTCAAAATTTGAATTTGTAATCAGGATTAAAACTGGGTGATTTTATATAAGAATTTGGCATCCCAACTTCTTTTGGGAAATCTGAAGATCTGGCCACACTGGGCTTATTGCCTGCCTGGCCCAGGTCCCTGGAGCCCTTCAGATGGGGCCTGTGCTTTCCCCACACCCCCATGTCCTCCCAGCCCATTGCCTGAATTAGAACAGAGCAGCACCTTCTTTGATGGCCACAGTGAATGCCACCATTTGCTGCTACCTCCACAATGACTTCTGAATGTCCCGGATCACTCTGTGTCACTAGCTTCAGATCTAAACCCCAGGCAGGCACAGCTAGCTGACTGTTGGGGTTCACCTTCTGCTTCAGCGGTAGGGGTTAAGGAGAGCAAGTCCCTGTGGTTTTAGCTCCCGGCGTGCAGAACAGGCCATACCTCCCCACGGGACTCCCAGAATGGTGGATACCAAATCTGAGAAGGGCGTTCAGAGGTCGAGCAGTTGTAGAGATGACAAGTGTTCACTCCAGCTCCTAATGTGTCTCCCTAAAACGGCTTTTGTTCCCCCAGTTCATGCTTCTTGAAGCTTCTCTTAAAGAAGCAAATCTAAGCACATGGTTCTCCTGCATAGAAGACTTCACTGTCCTCCCACTGTTTTTAAGACAAAGCCCAGAGCCCTTGCAATGCTGTGCAAGGCTCTCAGCGCTGGTCCTGCCTCCCTCTCACGCTGCACGCATGCCCCTCTTCTCTTCCCTCTCCTCCAGCATCAGTGACCTTCTCTTGGTCCTTCCAACAAGTCTTACTGGCTCCTCCCTCCTGATGGCTTCAGCACCCTCTGTTCCTCCCAGACTGGAATGTTGTTTTCCAGATATTTGCAGGTGCAGCTCCTTCATTCCTGGCTCTGCAAGCTTCTCCTTTCCTCGCAGCATTGCTAAGCTGATCCTGGGGCCTCTATGCTTGCTATTCCTCCTGCTTGGAGTGTTTTCCCCGGATCTTTCCATTGCTGGCTCCATCTCATCACTCAGGTGCCAGCCCGAATATCACCTCCTCAGAAACTCTTTTGCAACAACCTCTCCCATCCCGTCACTCTTCTTCATGGCATTGAGCGTGGTCCGAATTTATATAATTTCCTTTTTTGAGTTCTTGGCGATTTTCTAAATTGCCTTCCTGTGTAGAATACAAGCTTCATGAGAGCATGACATTGTCTCTCTTGTTCACAGGCACACCCTCTGTGACTTGAAGAATGCTTGCTCTGAGAGTTGTTCAATAAATAACTGTCAAATGAATTGCATCAAAGAGCACTGGAGCTGGAACGAAACTTGGAGATGACCTGAGCACACATTCTTAGTTGTCATAAGGGCACCGAGGCCCAAGAGACTAACTCAATCAGAAAATGAGCAAAGAGGGGGAAAGGCAAGTCATAAAAACAAAGACAAGATGCTCAACCTCACTAATCATCAGGGATATACAAATTAAAGCCGCACAACACCACGATGACCCATCAATTTGGCAGAGGATCTGGGAAAATGAGAAGGCCATGTCCCAACCACTTTGGACAGCAATTCAGCTGTATCTAGGGAAACTGAAAATGCATATGCCCTGTCAAGGAACCGTTCTATTTCTTGTGTCTGCTCTAGAGAAACCCATGTGTCGGGCAAAGATGCACATACAGATGTTCATTTATTCAACACATGATGATTATGCACCTGCTACATGTTTAACGTGGTAGGGATAGAACAGCAAACAAGATGCCCATTACTCCTCTTATCACATACCTTACCATCTACTCGGGGAGAGTTAGCTAATAATCAATCAATGGTTAAACAGGTTAAACCAAGTGTATATCGGATGGCGGTTAAGTTCTGTGGAGGAAAGTTAAGTGAGATGAGGGGGAAAAGGAGCCTGAAATGGCTGTGTTGTGTAGGGCAGTGCTATGGACTGAATGTGTCCCCCAAATTCATGCTGAAGCCTTAATCCCCAGTGTAATAGTCCTTGGAGGTGGGGCCTTTGGGAGACAATTAGGTTTGGATGAGGTCATGGGCATAGAGCCCCCATGATGGGATTGATGTCCTTGTAAGGGGATGGACAGACCCGAGCTCTTTCTCTTCCTGCCATGTTAGGATACGAGGAAAAGGACCCTCAATAAGAAACCTACCACGCTGGCACCCTGATCTTCGACTTTCAGCATCCAGAACCATGGGAGTAAATGTTTGTTGTTTAAGCCACTCAATCTTTGGTATTTTTTGATAGCAGCCTGAATTGACTAAGACAGGCAGTTAGGGAAGGCCTCTCTGATAAAGAGACATTCTGACAGAGTGAAGCATCAAGATATGACTGTGGGAGGGAAGGGGGAGTATTTTGGACAGAGGGACCAAGGCCCCCTCCAAAGGCCCTGAGTTGGAAGCAGGGCTTGGTGAGTTTGAGGAACAGCAAGCAAACCACTATGGCCAGAGCAGGGAGAGCCGGGGTTGGAGGAGGGGGGGAAGAGATGACATTGGATGGGTGGTTAGGTCCCAGCTCATACAAAGCCCTGCCAGCCACTGTAGGGCTTTTTGCTTTTACTCTGATTGAGATGGGAAATCATTGAATAGAGTGAGAACACAATCTCACAGTGTTTTACAAAGATTACTCCAGCAGCTGTGGCTGTGCTGAAAACAGACTGGGGTAGGGCAAGGCTGGGAGAAAGTGGAGGACCATTACAATGCTTCAGGTGGGGGATGAAGGGGGCTTGGACGAAGTGATGGTGGTGGAGATGTATCCACGATCGGTGCTGGGTTGTTGTGGAAGGTACCACTGACTGGATTTATTGAAGGATTGAATAGAGAGTGTGAGTAAAAGACAAGAGACTATGTTGGCTCCGTGGTTTTTGGCTTGAGCACCTGGAAGACTGACTACCATTTTTGAAGGTGGCAGAAGACCATGTGCCTAACTGGATTCAGTGTGTGTGTGTGTGTGTGTGTGTGTGTGTGTGTGTGAGAGAGAGAGAGAGAGAGAGAGAGAGAATGTTAAATCTAATAAAGCCTATTAGTCATTCAAGCAAAGCTGTGAAGAAGGCAGCTGGCCTTGTAAGGCTGGAGATGAGTGGGGAGGTCAGGATTGGTGGTGGGAACCTGGGAGTCAACCAGGTGTAGATAGTGCTCAGAGCTGTGGGGCAGATGAATTGCTCTGGGAATGAGCACAGGCAGTGAAGAGAAGAGGTCTAAGGGCTGAGTCCTGGGACCCACCATCGTTTAGGGCACAGGAAGAGAAATAAATCAAAGAAGGCTAAGAAGAAATAGCCCTTCTCAGAATGAGCACTAAGAAAGAGGGAAGGGAGAAGAGTTTCCAGGAAAGAGGAATGCTCCCACCTGCCACATGACAGCAAAGATTCCGCACGACGAAGCTTGAGAGCTGGCTGTTGGATTTGGCCATATGGAGGTCACCAGAGGCCTTGCCAGAGCATTTTGTGGAGTGGGCTTGAGAGAGAATAGGAGGAGAGGATGTGTAGGTGTTGAATAAAAGCAATTTTTGGAGGAGCTTTCTTCCTTTCTTTTCTTTCTCTTTTTTTTGGAGTTTTGCTCTTGTCACCTAGGATGGAGTGCAGTGGCACTATCTCTGCTTACTGCAACCTCCGCCTCCCAGGTTCAAGTGATTCTCCTGCCTCAGTCTCCTGAGTAGCTAGAACTACACACACGCCACCATGCCCAGCTAATTTTTGTATTTTTAGTAGAGACGGGGTTTCACCATGTTGGCCAGGTTGGTCCCGAACTCCCGACCTCAAGTGATCTGCTCGCCTTAGCCTCCTAAAGTGCTGGGATTACAAGCCTAAGCCAGTAAAGAGTTTTCTATTAAGGAGAATAGAGGTGGAGTGATAGTTGAAATAGGAAGTAGACGGACGAAAATTTGTTTTCATATCATTATTATTACTTTTTTATTTATTTATTTATTTTTGGAGACGGAGTCTCGCTATGTCACCCAGGCTGGAGTGCAGTGGCGCGATCTCTGCTCACTGCAAGCTCCGCCTCCCGGGTTCACGCCATTCTCCTGCCTCAGCTCCCTGAGTAGCTGGGACTACAGGCGCCCCCCACCACGCCCGGCTAATTTTTTGTATTTTTAGTAGAGACGGGGTTTCACCGTGTTAGCCAGGATGGTCTGAATCTCCTGACCTTGTGATCCGCCC
>NC_045434.1:184076946-184090833 GCF_002776525.5 Piliocolobus tephrosceles | reverse complement strand
AGATCTCGCCACTGCACTCCAGCCTGGAGACAGAGTGAGACTCCGTCTAAAAAAAAAAAAAAGGTATTGAGAAAGAGGTGACTTCTCACCCAAGACGTGCCTTGCAAATGTGCTAGAAGAGTGTCTCCAGCATACGAAACCACAAGTGCAAATGCCTGGAGGTGGGAACAAGCTTGTCATGTTCAGAAACAACTAGAAGGGCAGTGTGACTGGGCCCACGGACTAGGTGGAGCAAGGTGAAATTACGGTTACAGAGAGAGGCAGGGGCCAGATCGTGTAGGGCCTTGTAACAGCATTTTAACCTTCAGTAATTCCGGGTTTTAGCTGGGCTGCAGATTCAAATGGAATATTTCTTGGAAAAAGTCCAGGATCCCCAGGTTCTCAGTGAGCAAGTGGGCTGTGGCTGGTTTGGTTTGCCTCAGCTGCAGAGGCAAAGAGGTTTTCAGTGCCCCCATACACTTCCAGCCATATATCTTACCTTATCACTCCTGTCCGTTTAGCATGAGCCATATACTCTACTCCAGAGGAGAACTCTCACTTAATTAATTTTAGATTTAAAGCAACAAGAAGTCCTTATATTAAAAACGGAGTGGGGGGAGAACAACTTGTTAATTAAAATGTCAGTTAGGGTGTTCCTGGCGAAAACTATGATTAGTGGGTGTTTCCTTTGGTTACAAGCTCTTGTGCTTTGATATTTCATGTGTGAATTTAAAGAACCTTACACACGTGCCCAGCACCCAGAGACAGGCTACATTTTATGGTGGTTTCAGTGGGTCATTCTGTCTGCAAATTCCAGCGTACTCCAGGTCTTCTGGGATTGCACCCCGTAACCCCATACCTCTCGCCTTGGAGTGGTCCTCTGTGCCTCATCATATGCCACGTCTGCCTGGCAGGCTGTTGCTCTCTTCTGTCTTTGGAAAACCTACCTATTCACCCTCAGGGATCAGTGGCATCTTTTTCAAAGCCTTACTAGATCTCTCATTCAGAAATATTTTCTCCCTCCTATGTGCCTTCAGAGATTGCCTACATCTTTGTTAGAATCTTTGTGACAAAACAAACAAACAAACAAAAATTGTGAAAGGAGAAAGTTATTTGTCGTTTCTCTCATCTAGCTATCTTCTAAGATGGGTGGAGTCCATGCAGGCTTCTTTGTTTGCTGTGCTGGGTGATGGGTGTGGGAAGGCTGGCCTGGAAACACTGGGGGAAGTCTATGCCCACGGTCTCTTCTTCAGCAAAGGAAGAGCTGTAGATAGGCCTGGGGGAGACAGTGGTGGTGGTGTAGATCCGGTTGAACTGCAGCCAGCATAAGAGGGAGACTGAAGTAAGGGATGGAATCTGGAAGAGCCTGCTAATGTCTGCAGAGGAAGTGTGAGGGGCTCTGCAGAGGAAACAATTGTTTCAGAGGGGACTTTTGTTAGGGTGGGCTATGTAAACCTCTGTTTTCTCTCCCCCTGCCATCTTTAGTGAAACTTATTATTCACCAAGGCTTTGTGGAATTGGATCAAATTGTTTCCAGAAGGATAAGTATCAAGAACTGCAAAGGATCTGTGATTCACTTTACATACAGCATAAGATGTCAGCCTGCTGCGGTGTCATGGATGCTGGCAGGGGACTTGGGACTCCTGAGTAAGACACAAAGGACTTTATGACGCACAGCAATAGCAGTAGCCAGGTTGTCAGCATTTGTGCTGTTCCCCAAGCTCCAATTCCTGCAGGGTGACACAAAGAGAGCCACTTAACACCTGCAGCAGAGGCTGCAAGTTTCATTACAAGAAAGGAACCCCCAGCCTTGGGAACCCAAATCTTTTATAATGAGTAAGTACACCTGCTTGATATTTGCCCTGGAGAGACACATTTTTATTACTTAAGACAACCAACCAAACTTCCTGTTGCTCTAGAGGGAAACTATCCCTAGTTTCCAAAACTATTTGTTATACAAACACCCTTTAAAAGATAGTCCCAAAGGCAGTCAGTGCCTTTGCTTGCAAAATGTCTAGAAATGCAAGAGACCCATGGAGAACAGTCTCCCCAGAGTACGATCCAGTGCTGATCCCTGCTTGAAAGTCAGTGTTGGATGAGAATAGAGGATGTTTATGAGGCCTTAGTGGCACCCGGGTTATGAGCTTTTATAGTATGCTTTTAAAAGAAATTAGTTTATTTTATGCTGTATTAGTTAGCCATTGCTACATAACAAACCACCAAAGACTTGGGGCATAAAATAAAAATTATTTATTGTGGCTCATGAATCTGAGTCACCCGGAAGCTCTGCTGGTTTAGGCTGGGCTGGGCTGATCTTGGCTGTGCTTTCTCACAATTACTTCAGTCCCAGCTGGGACAACTGAGCAGATTTGGCACTACTCCATGCGGTCTTTCTTGGTATGACAAAGTCCCAAGAGAATGAGCAGCAGTACCCGAGACCTCTAAAGCCTGGACTTGGAACAGCCACATTCTATCAGCCAAGGCAAAGCACAAGACCAGCCCAGTTTCAAGGCATGGAAAATAGAATCCATGTTGTATGAGAGGAATTCCAAAGTCACTTTGCAAAGACATGTATATACGGCTTGAGGAATAACTGGGGCCATGTTTACAATCAATATATCACATTTGTTTGTCTACTGGACTCTAACTTCCTAGATGACAGATTCTGTCCCATTCACATCTGTTTCTTGGTGATTGGCCTGGGATAAGCACAGAGAAGACATTTATAATGTCTGTCAAGTGGATGAATGCTCTGCAATAGGATGAATGAATGATACACAATAAGGAGTTGTTCCCTCGGAGAACTAGACAGTCTGCTAGGGAGATTCACAGGGGGAGTTCCCTGACATCTGCTCAGATCACAGCTGCGCTGTTCAATGTCATGTATGGTTCTCTCAGCATCTTCTCATCCCAAATGATGCTGCATCACTTGGGACCTCATCATGTTGCACCTGGACTTCTCTGCAGCCCTGTTACTCTCCATCTGCCTCAACTTGCTCCTCTCCAACCATACTCTACACGAGCTCCAGGGATCTTTCTAAAATGCACCCCTGACTCTGTCACTCACTCCTCAATTTAAATCCATTTCTGACTTCCCAAGGCCTAGAAAATAAGATCTCAGCTATTTTGCATGACTTTCTAGGCCCTTCACACTTGAGACTTGGATCCCACTCTTCCTTCCTGCACATCATAGGCTCCTGCCTCACCAGATCACCAGATCTTGAATGTGGAGAGGACAGGCCCCTGTAGTTTGGTCCCAGCCATATCATCTGCTCACTGTGCACTTGCCCAAGTTCTCCACTTTTGCTCAAGTGTCACATTGGCCTTCCAGGGAGGGGTATTTGCCTACATTTTCCTCTCCTGGTTTTCTTGTGAAACCCCACCGCATCACCATAACCAACCCTGAGAACAGAGTGAAGTCTTATAGAGAGTTGATTCCCAGAATTGTTACTGAACCCAACTGAGATTAACAGAGAGAGAGAGAGAGCGAGGAGAAGAGGAGGGGAGGGGAGGTTAAAGGAGGAGAGGAGAGGGCAGAAATGGAGGGGAGGTAGGGGAAGGTGAGAAGGGGAGAAAGAGAACTGAGTGCATCCAAGGCACAGACACAAAGATGCAATGCATCTGGTTCTGCCCCCCATACTCCCCCAATCTGCCCACTGGGGCTCCTCTCCCAGCAGCCCTTTCTGGAGCATATGGGCTACAGGCTTCTCACCTTAAGGCTTCTCCTAGAAGTAGAGCCCCAGCCTCAGCCCCCAGCAGCAAGGACTATGCTTGGCACTGTGGGAAGGGGTGCAGTGGGGGAGGGAGTCTCCCATTTTCTTGAGTTCTCATCATTTCAGTCTTTGTTACTAGCTTTATTTAATTCGTCACTTAATTACTATTTACTGAGTATACTTGTAGCTAACATGTATTTATTTACTGTGCACTCTGTCTGATTTCAGTAGATTTTTTTCTTTTTCCTTTCTTTGTATCTGTATTGTTTATTCTAATAATGCATGATTAGGTTAAAAAAAAATTTTTTTAAGACAATACAGAGAAAGCAAAAGTCCCTCGATATTTCATCCTTCAGAGATAACCACTGTTGACAGTTTGGTGTATATCCTTTCAGACTTTTAAAAAATGCTTATATAAATATATACGGATGTGACCCAAATATATCTAAGAAGCCTTTAAGGCTGCTGGTCTCTGCTCAACAGTCATCCAAAATAACCCAAATCAGACTCCAGAAGCCTGGAGAATAATATAAATCTTTATTGTTGGTTTCTTTAAAAAGGTAGTGCAGGAGCTTTTCACAGCTTTCTAAGAGTCAGCTTTAGACATCTCTCTTCCTCCCCAAAGTGTCTCGCTCATAGCAGCTGCTAACAATCTCTTCTTGCTTCCTCCCACTCATCTCTTCTTTCTTTGGGCTGTGCCCTCCTGAATTCTATTGACACGGAGCCCTAACCCCTAAGAATAGCTCCCCAAAGCGCTGTTCTTCTGTGACTGCTGTTCTTGTAAGAGTCAGCCTTCCTCAAATTTTTAAGAAAGAAATTGCTACATCTCTTTATCAACATAAATAGGATCATGTCATGCACATTGTTCAGTTAACCACTCTTTTTCCAAACCCTGCTATCTCCTAGATATATTTCCATGCCTATGCATTCAAATCTAACTGTCTTACAGCCAAGACTGGGCAGTTCATAAGAAAAGAAGTTTATTTCGGCTCACAGTCCTGGAGGCTGGGAAGTCCAAGATCAGGCAGCCACTCCTTGTTGGCTTTTGGTGAGGGCCTCATGCTGCATCACAACATGGCAGAGGACATCACATGGCAAAAGGGGTAACAGCGTGCATGTCAGATCAGGTCTGTATTCCTATTCTTATGAAGCCACCAGTCCCATCATGAGGACCCACCCTGGTGATCTTATCTAATCCTAATTACCTCCCCAAAACCCCACCTTCAATCAACATTTAAATTTGGAGATTTAACTTCTGACATATGAAATTTGGGGGACACATTCAAACCATACATCTACTATTTCCTTTTAAAGCCTGTGGTACAGCTCCATTGAATGGATGGTCTATAATTTATTTAACCCTTTCCTTGATGTTGGACATTTTAGTGGTTTCCAGCTTTTACTATTAAGAACCATGCTGCTATCAACACTCTTATGCTTTTGAACTTTTATGGCTTTTCCTTCTCTTTCATCTTGACTTTTTAGCCTGCCTTAAGTTTTGTTGTTATAGCAAATGTCTGCTGAAGTTATAGGTTTTTGGTTGTTGTTTTGTCTAGCACATGCTTTCATTGTCTTCCTTCTGGTTCCCTTGAACCAGTTCCTTCCTCACTTTATGTGATCCTGGGAGGCTGCCATGATGTCCCCTGGCATAGGCATAGACACATGGCCAAGCTGGCCAATCTACACACCCTATTCTCCTGATCTTTGTGATAATCCAAGCAGTTTCCACAGTCCATCTCCACTGGCCCTGCCCTAGCCCCAGGCTCATCATTTCCATCCAGGCCCCCTGCAACAGCCTTCTCTCTGTTGCCTCTGCTTCCAGGGCTGCCCAGCACTCATCCATCCTCAAATGGCTGTTTGTCTTCCCTCTGTCATCTCTGTGCTTAAAAGCAACAGAGTGACTTCCTGCCTTCTATGAATGAAGTCCTATCACCTCAACCTGCCACCTGGAGACCAAGGGACCTGGCTTCTCTTTCCCTCTCCAGCTCAGTGACTCCTTACTCTCCTTTGCACACCCCAAATTCCTGGCAGATTGTACCTCTTCCCAACTTTTGAATATGCCCTGCATTTTCCCTCTTCTATGCTTTGGATCACTTACTCTTTACTCCACAGAAGTCTCACTCCAAAACAATGTAGGTCCAAGTCCTAACTAAGCTTTAAGCTCCTGGCTCCCAAACCTCCCACAGCAACAACAAGACATAATTAATTTCATCATCCTTGGGGTTCTCTTAACATGTTGACAACCTTCTAACATTTTTGCATTCCTCAGGGATCACTGGTTACAAAGAAGCAGAAATTCACTCAAGCCAACTCAAATAAGGAGGGACAGTGGTTATTGTAAGAACATGGAGGTCTCACAGAAACCAAACTGAGGCAGACCTCATGGAAATTGAAACTAGGACCAGGGAAGCCACCAGGGTTTGGAGTAACCCTTTCCATCTCTCAGTACCTTCCTGATTCTAGCTTTTCATTAATTTAAATCAAGATGATGGTGGCTTATGTACCCTACTTGCCTTCTCCCTACCACTACCCTGGAAACACTGTCATATTTATATCCCTTCTCAGGGTCTAACCTAGTGCCTGGTACATTGAAAATAAGAAAATGCAAGCTAACAATATTTTAGCACTTCCATGTGTGACACACAGGAGTTCATGTTTTCCTATTCTTCTTGTTTTATCTCCCAAGGAATAGGTACCCATTTTAAAGATGAGAAAACTGAGGCAGCACTTTGCCCAAGCTGACATGGCCAGCAAGTGAAAGAAATGGGACTTGAATCCAAGCCTGTCTGAATGAATACATTAACTCATAACAGAAGTGATCTTGAGGTCACCTGTTGCGGGAAGTCAGGGACCCTTAACGGAGGGACCGGCTGAACTCATGGCAGAAGAACATAAATTGTGAAGATTTCATGGACATTTATTACTTTCCCAATCAATACTCTTGTGATTTCCTATGCCTGTCTTTAATCTCTTAATCCCATCATCTTTGTAAGCTGAGGATGTATGTCGCCTTAGGACCCTGTGATGATTGCGTTAACTGCACAAATTGTTTGTAGAGCATGTGTGTTTGAACAATATCAAATCTGGGCACCTTCAGAACAGGATAACAGTGATTTTCAGGGAACAAGGGAGATAACCTTAAAGTCTGGCTGCCTTTGGGCCAGGCAGGACAGAGCCATATTTCTCTTATTACCGAAAACGGGTAAGAGAAATATCACTGAATTCTTTTCCCAGTAAGGAATATTAATAATTAACAGCCCTGGGAAAAGAATGCAATCCCAGGGTGGGGCCTCTAAAATGGTCACCCTAGGAGTGTCTACCTTATGCAGATGTAGACAGGGATGAAATATGCCCTGTCTCCTGCAGCGCCCCCAGGCTTGCTAGGATTAGGAAATTCTAGCCTGGTGAATTCTAGGAATTCCAGTCAGACCGGTTCTCTGCTCTTGAACCCTGTTAAGATGTTTATCAATGACAATGTCTGCACAGCGGGACAGGGAAGTTCACTAGTGATTCTAGTTTTGCCCTGACCTTGTGATCTCACCCTGACCTCCTGCCTTGTGATCTTTTGTTGCCCTTAAAGCGTGTGATCTCTGTGACCCACACCCTATTCGTACACTCTCTCCCCTTCAGAAAATCACTGATAAAAACTTGCTGGTTTTGCGGCTTGGGGGGCATCAAGGAACCTGCTGATATGTGATGTCTCCCCTGGAGAGCCAGCTTTAAAATTCTCTCTTTTGTACCCTTTCTCTTTATTTCTCAGACTGGCCGACACTTAGGGAAAAATAGAAAAGGACCATGTTGAATTATCAGGGGCAGGTTCCCCTGATAGTCACCCACCTCAGACTCTGGCCTCTATATCAGGAGTACAGATACACCCCATCCTAGAGGCAGTCAGCTACTTTCAGCTTCAAAATCTCCAGAGTGAATCCTCCAGTGATTTTATTCCTCCCCACCATGAACATCAGGCATTTCTTCCTTATCTCCAATCATCATCTTTTTTTTTTTTTTTTGGCTTTGATTTAAAATTTCTCTCCTTTTGTGTTTCAGTCCATTTTGTGCTGCTACAACAGACTACCCCACACTAGGTAATTTATAAAGAAAAGAGGTTTACTTCTTACAGTTCTGGAGGCTGGGAGGTCCAATATCAAGATGCTGGCATCTTGTGAGTGCCTTCTTGCTGTGTCATCCCATAGTGGAAGGTAGAAGGGCAAGAGATGCCAAGAGCAAGTGAGCACAAGAGAAGGCTGAACACACTTTTATCAAGATCCTGCTCCGATGATAATGGCATTCATCCATTCATGAGGGTGAAACCTTCATGGTCTAATCACCTCTTACTGGTCCCAACTCTTAATACCATCACAATGGCAATCAAATCTCCACGTGAGTTTTGGAAGGGACATTTAAACCATAGCATCTTGTCAAGCTTCCTCAGACATGAAACCAACTCTTGATTAGCAAATAGTCATATGCTCTTTTTGCAACAACACTATGGAGTAGACAGTTTAAATTTCCACTCAATAGATAGGAATCTAAAGGCCTAAGAAGGGAAAGCAAGCCACCTAAGGTCACATAGACCAGACATAGTGGATCCCAAACTTGAACCCAGGACACTGGACACCAAATAACCACTCCAGCCAGTCTCTCCACATCTTCCACTATGTTGAAGGCACAGTGGTTGGTCTGAGATCATGGAAGGAACAGACGTGGCTGTTTCCAAAGAGAATAAGAATGAAGAGGAAGAAAAAGCAAGACTAGGAAAAGGATGCATGAGAGGGAAAGAGCTGTCTCTCAGGTTTAGGGTGAAGTGTGTGAGGGTGACATGGAGAGCACAGGGACCAGCCTGGGGACTGGGGGGAAAGAAGAAAAAATGTAGTATAAAATATCTATGCTCTGGCCGGGCGCGGTGGCTCAAGCCTGTAATCCCAGCACTTTGGGAGGCCGAGACGGGTGGATCACGAGGTCAGGAGATAGAGACCATCCTGGCTAACATGGTGAAACCCTGTCTCTACTAAAAAACAATACAAAAAACTAGCCGGGCGAGGTGGCGGGCGCCTGTAGTCCCAGCTACTCGGGAGGCTGAGGCAGGAGAATGGCGTAAACCCGCGAGGCAGAGCTTGCAGTGAGCTGAGATCCGGCCACTGCACTCCAGCCTGGGCGACAGAGCTAGACTCCGCCTCAAAAAACAAACAAACAAACAAACAAACAAAATATCTATGCTCTTTACCATGGCCTACAAGTTGGAGATCCATACAATTATGCTGGAACAACAAGCTTCAACCAGAACTGTCCCAGGCAAACTGGGACATCTGGTCACCTGACCTAAAAGGCTCTTCATGATCCGCTTCCTTCCTACCTCTCTGACCCTTTCTCCATTCTCTCTCCCCCTCATTTGTTAAGCCCGAGCCATACTGCTCCTCTGTGAAATTCCCAGGGTGTTGATGCTCCAGGACGTTTGTACTTCCCTCTGCCTGAAATGCTTTTCCTCCCGCCCTTCACACAGCAGCTTCTCTTGTTTTAGAGGCCTCAGATGTCATCTTTCAAGAAAGACTTTCCTGACATCTTCATATAAGGTAACCCTGTACCTCCAGTTACTCTGTTCTGGTTGTCTACTGCTGCATAACAAATAAACCCCAAATTCTGTGACTTAAAACAACAATCATTTTATTATCTCTTACATTTTCTGTGGGTCAAGGACTTGGGAAGGGCCCATCAGGGTGGTCTGGCTTAGGCTCTCTCATGCGGCTGTATTCATGGTATCTACAGATGGAATAGTGAAGGGCTAGAGGAGTTGGAGGCTGGCTGGTCATCCCCTTCTCTCTGTGTATGTAGTCCCAGGGCCTTTCCATGTGGTCCCTTGGAGAAGACTAATTTGGTCTTCCTTACAATATGGCAACCTCAGGAGAGCTGACTGGCTCTCATGACACTCAGAGTTCCAAGCAAATGTTTTACCACACAAGGCAGAAGCATCATCATCTTTTATGACCAACTTCAGAAGTTATACCGCTTCCTTTCTGCCATATCCTTTTGATTGCAAGTGAGTCACAAGCTTTCCCAGACTCAAGGGGAGGAGACTAATTAGACTCTAATTCTTCATTTCTTCATGGGGGCCTTAATTATGTCTTTAAAACTTTATTTTATGTTTAACATCTGTACTTTCTCCTCCAGCCTCACGCTACTAGAAAATAAAGTCCACGGAGAAAAAGACTTATTTTGGTCTGTTTCGCTTCTGTATTTCTAACGCTTGCCTTATAGAAGGCACATAAAAATTCCAATGAAATGATGAATGAAATGTTATGAGGTATATCAGATACCTGAGATGGCCTTTCAGCTGCCTGCAGCTCCAGTTTTTGAGCAGTGTCTCAAAAATCATCATTGGAAACTCTGAGAGATATTGTCAGGTTTGTTTTGTAGGGTGAGGTCTCTGGCTTCATTAGGCTGAGTGTCCTGGAACCCGGGCTCCATTGCCTCTCAGCTGCCCCCGGTCCCTGGCACCAGAGCACACACACAGCAAGAATTCCTCCTTCACATGTGAGGCCCCTTTGAGGGACTTTGCCTTGGTCTGCAGACCCTTCCTGTCTGTAAAAGACATGTCATTTCTTCAGGAATCTTTATTCAGGAGGAAGTGCCCACCTATGCTGGGCTCCTAGCCCTTCTGTGAAATAATTCTTGCTGGGCTTTTGGGTCTCAAAGAAAATTTTCCTAAAGCTTTTCTATAAGCTGTGAATCCCACCTCAAAGTAATTAAAAAATACTTATCAGTGGGTGTGTTAGAATTCTCCAGAAAATAGAACAAACAGGGTGTGTGTGTGTGTGCAATGTGTGTGTGTGTAGAGAGAGACAGAGTTAATTTTAAGGAGCTGGTTCATGTGACTGTGGATTATAAATTCAAGATCTGCAAGGGAGGCTGGCAGGCTGGACACCCAGGAAAGAGTTGCAGTTCAAGTCCAAAGGCGATCTGCTCGCCGAATTTCTTCTTGCTTATGGAGGTCGGTTTTTGTTTCACTGAGACCTTCAATTCATTGGATGAGGCCCACTCACATCATGAAGGGCAATCTGCTTTACTCAACGTCCACCAATTTAAATGTTGATCAGTACTCTTCCACCTACCTAGAGTGTCCACAGACTAATCACCTGGTAGTGAAAATTTACAGGCTTGGGCTTCTGTGTGAGGCCCCCATATTAGTACATTCTCGCACTGCTATAAACAAATACTTGAGACTGGGTAATTTGTAAAGAAAAGAAGCTTAACTGGTTCACAGTTCTATACAGGAAGCATAGCGACATCTGCTCGCCTTCTGGGAAGGCCTCAGAAACTTACAATCATGGCAGAAGGCAAAGGGGACACAGGTGCCTCTTACGTGGCTGGAGCAGGAGGAAGGGGATTGGGGAGGTGCTACACACTTTTAAACAACTAAAACTCCTGACAGCTCTATCACGAGAACAGCACTAGGTGGATGGTACTGAATCATGAGAAACCACCGCCATGATCCAATCACCTCCCACCAGGCCCCACCTCCAACATTGGGAATTATAATTCAACATGAGATTTGGGCAGGAGAACAGAGCCAAACCATACCAGCCCCCGTTACCCCACAGCCACTCTTGTCACAGGCAGCTGTGACCAATGCACATGGTTCCAAGAGTTGGCCTTCTATAGACTTTTTTCCTATGGCTACCCCTCAAATCAGCACCCAACATTGCAGAGTCATGACTCTGGGGATGAGCTCTCTGCTACCTTCACACAGAGCAGGAGACCTTAACCCCAGAGCCACAGACCATGGCAGAGAAGCAGCTTCTGATGCCCTGAAATCATAGGCAGGATTTGAGCATGACAGGGTGTGCAGTTTTCTAGGGAAAGGGGCCACAGTTGTCATCAGATTCTGAAGTGAGTCTGTGAACCCCAAACACACCACAGGGAAACATGTCATTCCTTCAGTCCTTGACCCTCATTGATCTTGTTTTCTGGTTGTTTATCCAAAAGGTTCAGGCAATCGTGTGACCTAGTGATGCCACGATGAACCAAATGCTGCTTCATCTTAGTTGGGAGAGGCTCCTATCTGCTGTTTTTTGAGAAATGTAATTGCCCAGAAGATCCAGAGTGTTTTTTCTGAGTAGCTCTGCCACTCAGACCCACATACATTATGTGGGAGCTTATACATGGAGGCCCTGGGAGGGAGGCATGGCTCGACTCCACTCCAGATGCTCACGCTCCCCCTGGTCATGCCCTCTATTAGAGCACCCCTTGGCCTTTCTCCTGGAATTGGAAGGGATCAGGATGAAGGCTGAAGCTTAGATTTTTGAGCAGAGGTAATTTCAGAAGGTGGAATCATAGCTTAAGAAACTCTCTGGGGATTTTTCCTGATGCAAAGCTAACAAGACATTGTGATAATTTCTCTGGAGCTGGCCTCATTCCAAGTTGGATTTTAAACGCAGATTATAAAGCAAACACCATCCCCCACAAGTATTAAAGGAGGGGAAAATAACAGAACGGGGGCTGCAAAAATGGTCTCTATTGTGGGACCAAAAGCCGTCAATCATGCAGGCTGACAGGCGTCAGAGATTGACAGACAGGCCCTCGCTCCTGACTTCAGTTATCAAGGGGAATGGGAAAAGTGTCTGCAAGAACATGTTAAATTGCCAAAGTCATTACCAGTCACCAATTACCAAAGAAAAGATAACAAGGTGTATTTTAGAAAAATCGATGCAACAACATGCATTTCAATACACTGAAATTTTTAGAACTTTCAAAAACAAAACGAACTATTTAGGGAATACACAATGGGTTTCAGTGAATACCAAACACTGGGCTTTGTAAAGTCATCAATATTCACTTTAGATTTGGCTCTGCTTTAGGGGAGCAGAGATCAAGCAGTAAACTAATATACTTCATTTTTTCCCCCTGCAGTTCCACCCAAAGGACAAAATGATAACTGAAGGACCAGCTGGCTTTCTTGTAAACTTCTTCAAAGAAAGACCTGGCTGGTCACTGAGGGCACCTTCTGGGGCCCTGGGCATGGACAGAGCACAGGTCAAGTAGGCGATGGTGTGATGATGAGAGGAATACATTTTCCCAGGAGGTCCTTCCACACGACCCAGCACAACTTCCTAATCATCTCCTTTGCGCCCTCCCCTGGGCTGGCCTCTGGAGATGGAGACATTGAAGGACACAGTGCCTGCCCTATTGGGACTTGAAGTCGGGCATGGCAAAGGAGGCGCATGAAGCCAACAGATTATAGGACAATGTAGACTCATGAGTTACCAGACAAGAATGAATGATGTGCAACAGGAAAGGGAGAGCCTGCTGCAGCCTGGAAGAGTCAGAAGAGGCCAGAGAGAGAAGGGAGCATGGCAGCCCATTCTTCGAAAATGAGGACATCTTTCGCTGGAGATGCAAACACCTGAAAAGGAGGATGGTAGAGCTTCGAAGTGGGAGAGTGCAGGGAGATGACAATGTTGGGACAGGAGTGAGCTCTACTGTGCTAAGCCTTAAATGACAGGCTGGGATGTTGGCCCTCTTGTGGGCCATGGGAAGCCATTGAAAGTTCTTGAGCAGGGTTGTGAAACAGCCAGAGTTAGGCAGTGGGAAGCCAGCTCTGGCAACAATGCAGTGCATGGACAGAAGGATGACACTTCGGAGGGCTGTTGGAGCACATCCTGTGGAAGGGGCTGAAGTCCTGCACTTGGGAGGGGCATGGGGAAGTCCCAGTGGGCTGCTATCATACTGCATGTATGAGGCTTTCCCTGATCTCTGCCTTCTGACCTTCTGCTCAGATACCATGACTTCATGCCACCTCTCCCATCCACTGTTAGAACAGCTCCCTCCTCCTTGCAGCCTCCAAGGCTCTCTATTGAATGGCCTGTGTGGTATGAGCTGCACACAGTTGCCCCAGTAGTCCAGGTTAGAATTTCTGCAAGGACAGCAACCCATGCCTCTCTGGGCTCCTTCAGCACACAGTGCAGGCCCCCTCCCAACAGAGAGAAACAGATTGACATGGTTTGGCTCTGTGTCCCCACCTAAATCTCATCTTGTAGCTCCCATGATGCCCACATGTTGTGGGAGGGGCCCAGTGAGGGATGACTGAATTATAAGAGTGGGTCTTCCCCATGCTGTTCTCATGATAGTGAATGGTTCTCACAGGATCTGATGGTTTTCTTTCTTTCTTTCTTTCTTTCTTTCTTTCTTTCTTTCTTTCTTT
>NC_045434.1:183910965-184076936 GCF_002776525.5 Piliocolobus tephrosceles | reverse complement strand
TTTCTTTCTTTCTTTCTTTCTTTCTTTCTTTCTTTCTTTCTTTCTTTCTTTCTTTCTTTCTTTCTTTCTTTCTTTCTTTCTTTCCTTCCTTCCTTCCTTCCTTCCTTCCTTCCTTCCTTCTTTTTTTTTGAGATGGGGTTTCCCTCTTGTTGCCCAGGCTGGAGCACAATGGCAAGATCTTGGCTCTCCGAAACCTCTGCCTCCCAGGTTCAAACAATCTCCTGCCTCAGCCTCCCAAATAGTTGGATTACAGGCATGCACCACACGCCCAGCTAATTTTGTAAATATTTTTAGTAGAGATGGGGTTTCTCCATATTGGTCAGGCTGGTCTCAAACTCCCAACCTCAGGTGATCTGCCTGCCTTGGCCTCCCAAAGTGCTGCGATTACAAGCATGAGCCATTGTGCCCGTTCAGATCTGATGGTTTTAAAAACAGGAGTTGCCCTGCACATGCTCTCTCTTTCCCTGCTGCCATCCATGTAAGATGTGACTTCCTCCTCCTTGCCTTCTGCCATGATTGTGAGGCCTCCTCAGCCAGGTGGAACTCTAAGTCCAGTAAGCCTCTTTCTTTTGTAAATTGCCTAGTCTCAGGTGTATCTTTATCAGCAATGTGAAAACAGATTAATACAAGGATAAACAGCAAAACCTTGAGTGGGACAAGCATTTCATGGTAGTGCTCAAGAAATACCAGAACTGTCATGCATTTGCCCAGTGGATCACTCATTTTCAGCTTGGATCCAAGTTGCCAGAAGGGTCTAATGTGATTGGATAAAAGAAGGCTTAGAAACCCTTCCCAGTTCTGCAGTATGAGCAGGATCTTGAGGCTAAGAGTGCGTAGAAAGAGAGAAAGGGTTTCTGGGCCTCAAAAAGGGAAAGTAATAGGCATGAGGTGGAGACATTTGTCATCAGTATTAGAGGAAAGCAAGCCCTTTTCCATATAATTGGTAGATGGCATGACCATAACATCAATTGTTCAAACAGGGACACGTTTGAGGGCGAAAGGGGCATTGTCTATAGTTTCTACATGACGGCAGGCTTTAATTGGGATGGTCCCTGAGAAAGTGTAATATGTGGTCACCGTAATGATAGGCACTGCTGCTGACTCACCTCCCCGCTCCCCACCATGAGTCCTTATATTTTGTAGGTGGTGGGAATATCTACTCTTGACCTTTCCCCATCCTTCATATGCTCCTCCCTCTCCCTAGGATTCAACTGGCAGGTGAATTTGGAATGAGGATGGAGTATGGCTCAGCCTCTTTTAGTTCTCCCTATCTTTTGGGACAGCTGTCCTCAGCATTCAGGCATTCTCTCTTCCTCCATGTAGTCTACTTAAGGGGAATGTCTGACTTTGTGGAAAAGGCCACGGTTGTCTAGTTGGCCAGTGCTTGGGCAGAGAGAGAACTATTAGGGAGCCTGGCTTGACCACTGACCTAAACCTTTAATTAGCCTCAGTGAAGATGGACCTGATAGTTTCAGTTCTGTCTGATTCCAATATCTCCTTTTCACAGTAGATTCTGTACTCAGAGCAGAGTGTGGCTATCATTCCCCCAAACCCAAAATCTGTCTTAAGCAGAGGCTGGGAATTTTCAGAGTTAAAAAGCCTATATACAAGGGAGTGGTGCACGTGCACAGGCCAGCATGAGGCCAGGACTGAGAACACACCAGTGGAACTTAAACTTGAGAAACACAAGAAAAAGAAAAATCTGGGCTGATTTATCCATGTGTGCCTATCTGGATGTGAGTTTTCACCAGTTTGTTTTGGGAAGGATATGGAAATTAATGATCAGAACCCCACAATATGTATATATTTTAAAAATAAATTTCATTTCATTGAAGTAATAAATTACATGCAATAAAATTAACCAATTTGATTTCTGACGAATGTATACACCTTTGTAACTACCATACCAATCAACATATAGAGCATTTCCATGTCTCCAAAAACTGTCCTGTACCCCTTCTCAGTCAATCCTTCCCCTAAAATGTCCCTCCCCAGGGAACCACTGATGTGATTTCCATCATTATAGATTAATTTAGTCTGTTCTAGAACTTCATGCACATGGATTTATACAGTATGTTTTCTCTTGCATCTGATTAATCTGTGTTTTAGCATGTATTGGTAGTTCTTTTTTTGCTGCTGAATGGTGTTCCATTGCATGAATGTGTCACAATTTATCCACACACTGGTTGGTGGACATCTGAGGGGTTTCCCGTTTTAAGCTATTTTGAATAAAGCTGCTATACACATTTGTGTACAAGCCTTTCTGTGGCCATGTGTTTTCCTTGGGTAAATACTTAGGCATTGCTAGGTCACACAATAACTGTACGTTTTTCTATGCAGTGGTACATGCTTATAATCCCAGCTTTTCAGGAGGCTGAGGCAAGGAGGATTGCTTGAGCCCAGGAATTTGAGGCTGCAGTGAGCTATGATCACGCGATTGCACTCTAGCCTGGGCAACAGAGCAAGACCCTGTCACTAAAAAATTTTTAAAGTGTATGTTTAAATTTATTTTAAAAAACCTGCACAGCTATTTTCTAAAGTGAGTGTACAATGTTACACGCTCCACCAGAAATCGTGTGAGTTCCAGTTGCTCGACGTACTCACTAACATTTGGTATTGTCAATTTTTAAAAATGTAAGTAATTGTAGTGGGTATGAGCATTACTTCACTGAGGTTTTAATTTGCATTTCCTTGGTGACTAATGATGTTGAACATCTTTTTATGGTCTTATTGGCCACTTGTATATCTTCTTTTGTGAAATGTCTGATCAAACATTTTACCCACTTTTAAATTGGTTTGTTTGTCTTAGGTTGTAAGAGCTCTTTAAATATTCTGGATCCTAGTCTTTTGTACTTTTGTGTTTTGTTTTGTAGTTTATAGTTTTAGGTTATATGTTTAGGTCTATAGTCCATTCAAGTTAATTTTTCTGTATGGTGTGAGGTAGGTGTCAAGGTTTATTTTTTTCCCATAAGGATACCCAGTTGTTCCATCACCATTTGTTGGAAAGGCTATCTTTTTCCCAACTGAATCATTCTGCACATTCATCAAATATCAACTGAACATATACGTATAGGTCTATTTCTTGACTCTGTTCTGTTCCATTGACTTAGCTGTGTATTCTTACGTGAATACCACATTGTCTGAATACCACCATTAGCTTTACAATAAGTCTTGAAATCAGCTGGAGTAAGTCCTCCAGCTTTAAAATACCATACTATATATCATTTGTGATTGTTGGAAACAAATGTGCTTGAATTAAATGTATAATAAATTGTATACATTATCCTTTCTTGGTGCGGGTTGTTCAGTCACTCTCAATCAATACATTTGTGGTCTTCAGAGAATTCTGAGTTAAAGTACTCATTTGAGTTTTGCAATAAATAAAGATCTGGACTGGTGGAGTCCTTGCCATAGCGGTCATGATTCTGATCACAAACCAGACAACTAACCTCCTTTACAGGACGTTGCTCTTTAATAAAGTGAGTTCTTGTCTGGGTTTGCTCCCCCTGCCACTGGCACGTACAAAGCATCAACACATCTGCTGTCTGGTTTCTCCAGCTGTGGTGTGATGGAAAGAATTCCAGACTAGCTAGTTGCAGAGTGCCCTTCTCTGGCCTTCACCGTAGAGCTGCTTGCGATTTTCACAAATGGCTTGAAAAGGCCTAAATTAAAGAGCCACGTTCAGGGCTCACAGAAGGTCCAACTGCTGTGTTGGTCCAACCCTCAGTGAATCTGAGTGTTCCCAGCCAAGAGCCTCCCTCAGGTGGGGTCTGCCACCCACCCAGAAACGGGACATATCCTAAATCCTCATCAGAGCCTGAACCTGAGTCAGGCATTAGCTAGAATAACCCAAACAGTATCATTCCATTCTAAAGTGACGCTTCCCAAACTGCAATTTGACTTCAACCCTCCTGTAATTCTTGTTTCCCTGCAGCCAGTGTGTTTAGCTTAGCTTTCAACTTGGTCTGCAGTGTAGATCGGGAATCAAAAGATCTGGGTTCAGGTTCTGGCTCTGACACCTACTAATAGAGTGACCTTGGGTAAAACACTTTACATTTCTGAGAGTCTAGTTTTTCCTCTATGGAATAAAGATTCTAACATCTTCCTCACAGAGCTACTGTATACTATGGAAGTGTTTTATCAACATAAATCACAGTGCAAGAATCCATATAAAGGATGATGATTATTTTTTCTCCTTTTAGACAAAATATAGCTAACAGAGAGGCATGAGGAACAACAGTGGTTCCTATAGGGGAAAAAGTGTGTGTGTCAGTTTGCTATGGCTGCTGTAACAAACTACCACAAACTTGGCTTGAAACAACGGAAGTGTATGATATCACAATTCTGGAAGCAAGAAGTCCAAAATCAGTTTCACTGGGCTGAAGTCAAGGTGTGGGCAGGATCATGCTTCCTTCTGAGGCTCCAGGGTAGACTCTACTCCTGTTCTCTTCCAGGCGCTGGTGGCTGCCTGCCTTCCTTGAGCTTGTGACCTTATCACACCTCTGCCTCCATCTTCATATCACCTTCCCTTCTTCTGTGTCTACTTTTCCTCTGCCTCTTTCCCAAAAGGACATTTGTGACAGCATTTGGAGTCCATCTGGATAATCCATTATAGTTGCTTCATCTCAAGATCCTTCACTAAATCACATCTGTGAAAACACACAGGTTTACCATATAGGTGGCATTCACAGTTCCAGGATGAGGCTCTGATATTTTTGGAGGTCATCATTTAGCCTCCTATTGTGTGTGTGTGTGTGTGCACGCACACACGTGTGTTGATGGGTGTTACATAGAACAGGAAAGAAAAGCACATTCCCTGTAATTCAGTCTAAATGTCCCCTGTGAAAGTTTGCCTCTGAAGTCTCCCCTACACCTCCTGTAGAAGAATAACCCTTTTATAGATTTCTAGAACATCAGAATTGCCAGGGCTTTTATGATTCCCCTAACCCAGGGGTTAGCTAACTACAGTTCCATGGGCCAAATCTGGTTCCTGCCTGTCTTGCCAAGTTGTATAGTTTTGACAGAGACCGTTCGACTAACAAAGCCTGAAATAGTTATGATCTGGCCCTTCAGAAAGAGTGTGCTGGCTGTAGGCCTAGACCAATGCCTCCACCATAACCGATGGGGAAACTGAGGCCCGGGGTGCAGGTGACATGCTCAAGCTCTCACAGTGACTTGAGAATGGATTTCAGACCTGTGAGTCCAGCGCTCTTGCTCAGCATGGACCTTTCCCTGGGTTCTCATCTGCCAGAACTTGCCCTTCTTTGGGCATGTGGATGACTGGAGCCCAGTGCCTGTCAGATTCCAGCAGGTGTCAGCCTCTTCTCTGGAAAATCTGTTAGCAGGGGCTGCAAGCAGACAGTGGAGGTTCAAGCAGATGCTGCATCACTTCTCAGTGAGTAGCTGCTGTGCCCAACATGGTGCCTGCTGAATAAGTGAATGGGTAATGGAACGAATAAATGATGTGGTCAAGGTGGTTTGAGGGACCTGAGCTGACATGGGCTGCCCAGCCTTTAGAGAACACAGGAAGTCTCGAGCTGGTGCAGTGGAAAGGATCACAGAGACAGTCCTAGCATTCAAATCTCTGGCCTGAGGCTATTATGGGGGCATAACCCCCAACTCACCACCTCCCAGGAGGCCACAGGAAAACTTGGAGTTTGCAGAAGCAGCTGAGCTGGTGAAGTCCACTGGCAACTCTCAGAGAGGTGGGGAGGGACTGTGGGGCCTTTAATGATGACTAGTTTGCAGCCTATTAATGTGGTGGTAATTAAGAATATTCATTTTATTAAAAGCCGTTTATTGTAATAGTGCATGCAAATCTGGAGAGTGGCATTGTGCTCACGTACCAATCAACATAGGTCTATTGTGGCTCTGTGGATGGCAGGTCGCTGCGTCACTAATTGTTAAGAGTTTAGGGTCTAATTTTAAACCCTTTTAATTCCATTTGAAATAATTGCCCTAATGAAATTCAAAGCACTCAGAGGCAGCCATGGAAAAAGTGGATGGTGCCCCCGCCTTGAGCCCCCAGGGAGCTGGGCTTTGAGAGTTGTGGCAGGGGCTGAGCTTGTCCTGGGGCTACACTGGCTGCTCTCTTCCCATAAGACGAAGCCAGCCCCAGTGAAGCGTGGGAAGGTTCCCCCAGGGCCAGGCCCCTGTCTGCAGTGCTAACAGCAGCTGAGGCTGAGAAGGAGGCAGTCTAGGTGGAGAGGGACCACAGGAAGAGGACGCTGTCTAAGGCATTTCTGTAAGCCACACAGGGATAGGATCTGCAGAGAGGACAGGGGAGCCCCTGTCCAAAGACCAATGTTTTTAGCTCAAATGGCATTGTGGCCTTAATTGGCAGACCAACTGAACTCAGGAATCAATATAACAAAACTCTTTCTGATGGCTTCCTGCATGCCAGGTGCTCCCCCAAGCACTTTATCTCACTTAATCCTCACAGCTGCCTTATGGGGTGGATTGCATGATTTCTCCGTTTTACCAATGAGGGAACTGAGGCTGAGAGAGGACTAGTATCTTTTCAAAAGTCAAACAGGTTAAGTGGCAGAGACAGACTTGAGCCAAGGCTTTTCTGTCTGTCTTCTCAGAGATTATCTGTCCGGTCTACAAAATTCTGTAGAGGTGGGTCTGAAGTCAGCATTGGGCAACTAGTGTGCAATGCCCATTCCTTTATGCCAGTGGTTCTGAACCTGACTGGGGACCACAATCACCTGGGGAGCTTTGTAAGAACAGATTTCTGAGCCCCACTCCAGATTCATGGAATCAGGATCTTTAGGGACTAGGGCATGAGAATCATTATCTATTACATGCTGCCCATGTGATTCTGATGGGGCCAGTCCATGGATTGGCTTGGGGAACTCTTGCCACAGGCTGCTCTCTTTCTATTGTTCGTCCCCAGTCCCATGTTATATTAGTCCGTTCTCTTGCTGCTAATAAAGACATACCTGAGACTGGGTGATTTATAAAGGAAAGAGGTTTAATTGACTCACAGCTCCACATGGCTGGGGACACCTCACAATCATGGCAGAAGGTGAAGGAGGAACAAAGGCACATTTTACATGGAGGCAGGCAGAAAAGCGTGTGCAAGGAAATTGCTCTCAATAAAATTATCAGATCTCATGAGATTTATTCACTATCACAAGAACAGCACGGGAAAAACCTGCTCCCATGATTTAATCACTTCCCACCGGGTCCCTCTCATGACACATGGGGATTATGGAAGCTACAATTCAAGACGAGATTTGGGTGGGGACACAGCCAAACCATATCACAAGTCTAGTCCATGGCGTGTAAAAGGTGCTAAGAGCCTGTTGAATACAGCTCATCATCAGAGGTAAACATCTTCTGCTGAGTGCTAGTGTAGCTTAATGAACAAAGTGTTCTGGAAGCACAGTCTTGAGAAACTATCTTGATTGAAAGCAGAGGTGAGTCTATTGAAGCCACCACAGAAATAACTTTTGCTCAAAGGGTAAGTGGAATCTTGGCAGGTGGGAGAGCAGAGGAAGAGCATAACAGAGAAAGTGAACAGTAGCATGAGCAAAGATTCAGAAGCTTGAAAGTCTGGCATCTGGCAAACAGACCCTAAGATGATCCCTATGATCCCCGCCTTCTAGTGTTCACGCCTGAGTGTGAGTGGGACCTATGACTTGTTTCTGACCAATATATTACGGCAAAGATGATATGCCACTTCTGTGATGACATTACTTTCCAAAGACTCCATCTTGCTAGCAGTCTTGCTCTCGCTCTCTCCCACTGGCTTCGAAAAGGCAAGCATTCGTGTTGTGTACTGTCTGTTAAGAGACCCACATGGCAAAGAACTGTAGGTGGTGTGTAGGAATTGAGACATCAGTCCTTCAGCTTCAAGGAACTGAAGTCTGCCAACAGACTGAATGAACCTTAGAGTGGACCCTTTCCCACTCCAACCTGAAGATGAGAATGCAGCACAGCCAACACCTTGGTTGCAGCCTGTTGAGACCTTGAGGCAGAGAACCCAGTTAAGCCAGTCCTGGACTCTTCATCCACAGAAACTGAGATAATAAACTACGTTTTTTTTGTTTGTTTGTTTGTTTTTTGTTTTTGTAGAGACAAGATCTCACTATGTTACCCAGGCTGATCTTGAACTTCTGGGCTTAAGCAATCCTCCTACCTCGGCCTCCCAAAGTGCTGGGATTACAGATGTGAGCCACTGTGTCCAGCTGTATGTTGTTTGAAGTTGCTAAATTTGTGGCCATTTGTTACTCACAATAAAAAATGAATACAACTTTTGGACTCAGAAAATGATGTCCCCAGATGTGGTGTGTTGACATGCTAAAAGGAAGAAGCAGCCTCAAGGTTTCTCTTTGATCTTCCCCTGCCTCCCTGTCTCTGATTCTCCTTTTTTCCTCAAAGCACCAGGAGAGGGCTTTCTCTGGAAGTTCCCTTATCTGACTAAGAAAACTTCTTCCAAAATAAATGTGATTGTCTTAAAACTCTTCCTAGGGCTGTCATTAAATAACTAGGAAAGGTTAACTACCAGAGAAGAGAAGAGACTGGGAGTTGTCACCACGCTCAGACAGACTTTTCATCTATTTTTCTGAGAGATTATCTGGGAGACTGTATCTGCATAATAAGACAACCTTTGTTCACAAAGCAGTTCTTCCCCTCACCTTTCTGTAACTAGTCCACAAGCTATTGTTTATCGTTTGGTCTCATTCAGCATCCAAAGAGAATCATTGACAAACCATTGTCTGGTTTTCAGTTTCATTCCTTTACAACATTCTTCCATTTCCATCCCCTCAATGAAGAGGGTATTTACACATTAACCATCTGGCCCTTTTCTAGAGTTTTCATATTTTGCATGACTTTTGTGCATATGTATGCAAGTAATACATTTGTTATACTTTCTCTTGTTAACCTGCATTTGCTATAGGGGTGTCAGTCATGATCTTTTATGATAAGAAGGCAAAAAATCACCCCCTTTCTGTCTCTATAAGCATCTACAAGGAATGGCAAGAAAAGCAGAGTAGCTAGGATGGTCTTCAATCTTTTTGCTCATCTAACACATCTCTCATCAGAAACTGTGGCTGTTAATAGCAATATAGAAAGTTAGGCTGTAAAGAGAGATAGGGCCTTCAACATGAGGGGCCTTTTGAATCATGTAAACAAGCATGGGCTTTCTCCTATAACATATAAGAGGGATGGAGTTTTAGGATGGGGTGACATGGTTAGATCTGTATTAAAGAAATATTACTTTGGTGCCCAGAGCCTAGGATGTGTTAGAGGCAGGGAGACCTGGCAGGCCATTACAATAAATAGTTCAGGCAAGAGATAGTAAAAGCTTGAACCAAGGGAGAAGCACTGAAGATAAAGAGAAAGGTAACTTGCATTTTGGAGGAGAAGGGGGACCATTGAATAAGATCATATTTCTTCCACTCTCAAAGATTTCCAGGAAAAAAAATATTCTCTCTAATGCCCTCCTTGTGTCCAATACTCTAACATGGCTGACTTCATTGACTTGGTTTCAAAGATCACCTTATTAGTGATACTGTTACAAAGTGTTTTGGGGCTTCCTTCTTTCCCCAAGCACATTGCATGGTATTCTTGCTTTCTTGGGGGCAGCTGTGACTGTTTTCATTTTATAGAGTCCCAGAGAATGAGGTGAAATCACTCCCATAACATCTTTCTGATCAAATGCCACTTACTATGTCATCTGTTGCCTCCCAAGGGATTCAGCATATCTTCTCTTCTGCAGAGAAGCTATTTAGACCTTAATAAGATCTTGCAGAATGAGTGGTGAGTGCAAAGACAGAAATCTTGACCCTTCACCATCCATCCATTCTTTCAACGTTTTTGACACTAGGTATAAGGAATACCAGAGTTAAGTAAGAAATAACCTTATCCTTAAGGCATTCACAATCTACTGAGAAAGCCAGATGAGTAAAGGAACAATTGCAGCAAAGATTCCTATACGTGAGGCTTACGTTGAATGGTCTGGGATTCCCAAGGAAAGGACTGATGTATCGTTCAAGCTGAGAGATTGTCCAAGCAGAGGGTTCAGCTAATGCAAATGCATAGGGACATGAAAAGACACAATACCTCTGGAAATAAATAAATGTAGCACAGGATTCAAAGGAGGAAGGGAAGGAGAGTAGTGGGCCTGAAGTAGGAGAAGTCAGCGTGGTCCAGACCACACAGGGCATTGTGTGTCTAAGAGGCTTGGACCATATTTTGTAGGCAGGAAGACTCACTGAAGAAGAGTAAGCGGGGGAGAAACACAGTCATAGTTTCATCCTAAAAAGTTGATTTTTGTGTGTTGTGATCTTACCTTACAAACTGGGTACTGCTTTTGGTGCTCCATCTCAGTGAATGAGGCCAAAACTCCAAACATACTTCTTCCTCCAATCATCAGGCCCTGTCTATGTTACCTCCTTAATATCTCTTAACATTCACTTCTCTTCCATTCCACTGATGAAGTCTAATTTGTTAATTCTTTTATGATTGGTGCTTCTCCCCCTTCTGCTCTGTTGAGGTGCAGTTGACAAGTAAAATGATTTGTGTTTTTTATATGCTAAAAAATATTTGCTTGCTCCAGCGTTACAATGATTCTCTCCTGTTTTCTTCTAGATGCTTTATAATTTTAGCTATTACATTTTGATCTGTCATTCACTCAAATTAATTTTTGTGGATGGTGTTAGGTAGGAGTTGAAGTTCATCTTTTATCATGTTTATTCTAGCACAGCTTGTTGAGAAGACTTTCATTTCCATATTTAATTGCCTTGGTGTTTTTGGTAAAATTCAAATAACTGTATATGTATAGGTATATCTTTGGACTCCATTCTCTTCCATTGATCTAATTGTCTATCCTTATCTCCACCCTACACTATCTTGATTACTCTCGTTTTACAAACTTTTTATAAGTCTTAAAATAAAGTAGTAACTTCCAACTATGTTCTTTATTTTGATATTATTTGGGCTATCAGAAATCCTTTGCAATATCATACATATATATTAGAAACAACTTGTCAATTTCATTAAAAAAATCAGCCTATTGAACTTACTATTGGGATTGCATAGTATCTATAGATATTTGGGGGGAAATGGATATTGTAACATTGTAACATTGAGACTTCTAATTCATAAACATGGTATATTTTTTCATTTATTTAGGTCTTCTTTAATTTCTTTAATATTTTGTGATTCTTCAATGTAAAGGTCTTGTACATATTACATTAAATTTATTCCTGAATATTTTATACTTTTATGCTATTATGAATGAAATTTTCTAATTGTTTACCACAAGTATATACAAATAAAATTGCTTTGTGTATATTGATCTCACATACTAGTGATCTTGCTAAATTAATGCATTAGTTTGCAGAGTCTTAAAATTTTATTTCTTAAAAGGTTTTTACATAAATAGTCATATCATTGCTGAATAAAGGCAGTTTTTTTGTTGTTGCTTGTTTTTTTGTTTGTTTGTTTGTTTTGAGACGGAGTCTCACTCTGTTGCCCAGGCTGGAGTGCAGTGGCGTAATCTCGGCTCACTGCAAGCTCCACCTCCCGGGTTCACGCCATTCTCCTGCCTCAGCCTCCCAAGTAGCTGAAACTACAGGCTCCTGCCACCACGCCCGGCTAATTTTTGTATTTTTAGTAGAGACAGGGTTTCACCTTGTTAACCAGCATGGTCTCGATTTACTGACGTCATGATCTGCCCACCTCGGCCTCCCAAAGTGCTGGGATTACAGGCGTGAGCCACCGCACCCGGCCGAATAAAGGCAGTTTTAATTCTTTTCCAATATTTATTTCTTTTTCTTCCTTATTGTACTGGCTACTCCAGTGCAATGTTGCATAGAAGTGGTGAGAGCAGACATCCTTGCCTTGTTCTCAGCATGAAGTGGAAAGTGTTCAGTATTTCACCTACTACATAGGATATTCACTGTAGGTTGGAGTAGTTGCTGTTATCATCACTGTTGGTGTTGTTTATGCACCAACAGGACCAGTCTGCTCTTAAGTACCAGTCTGCTCTTCATCAGTCTGAGGAAGTTTTCTGTGAGCTGAATGTATGCTGAGTTTCTCAAATGATTTTTCTCCCTTATTTTTGCAATGTGGTAAATTACATTGATTTTCAAATGTTAAATCAACCTTGCATTCCTGGGATAAACCTCACTTGGTTATGATGCAGTATCTTTTTTACATATTTCCAGATTCAATTTATAATATTTCATTAAGGATTTTTGAACCCATATCCAGGAAAAATATTAGCATATGACTCTTTTTAATTGTCTGGTTTTGGCATTGAGTTTTGCTGGCTTTATAAAAATTAGTTGGGGGTTGTTTTATCTCTCACTATTTTCTGAAATAATTTGTCTGAGATTGAGGCTATTTATCTTTAAGTTTAATAGAATTTACCAGTGAAATATTTTTTATGGAAAAGTTTTTTATTACAAATTCAAATTTGTAATCCAGTATTGTAATCCAATAGTCTATATAATCCAGGCCTCATCCAAAATTCTATTTCTTCTTGTGTCGATTTTGGAAAGTTGTGTTTGCATGTGTGTATTTTTAAGGAATTTGTCAATTTCATCTAAGTTGTCAAATTTATTGGCAAAAATTGCCTTATTTTTATTTTAATATCTGTAACATCTGTGATTTCTCTTTTATCCTTAATAGCGTGTGTTCTCTCTCTCTCTCTCTGTCTCTCTTATCAGTCTTGCCAGGGGGTTTTCAATCTTTTCAAAGAATGAAATTTAATTTTGTTAATTCTCTCTCTTCTTTGCCTTTTTCTTTCATTTATTTCTGCTCTTGTCTTTACTATTTCCTTTCTTTTACTTAATTTGATTTAATTTTCTCTTCTTTTTCTAGCGTATTAAGGCAGAAACTTAGATAATTTATTTTAAAATCTTTCTTCTTTTCCAACATGAACATTTAAATATACACGCACATACACACATAAATTTCCCTCTCAACACTGTTTTGATTATATCCCATAGGTTTTTATATGTTGTATATTCATTATCATTCATTTCAAGATATTTCACATTTTCCTTTGTGATTTTTTCTTTGATGCATTGGTTATTTAGATGTGCATTCTTCAATTTCTAATTATTTGGAGCATTTCCAGATATTTTTGTGTTAATTGATTTTTTAATTTAAATCCAGTGTTGGCAGAGAACATACTCCGTAAGTTTCCAATCTTTTGAAATTTTCTGGAACTTATGGTTCAAAAGATGGCCTGTCTTGGTAAGCATTCTGTACACACTTGAAAAGAATGTATATCTCACAGGCATTGAGGTATAGTGTTCTATAAATGTGAATTAGGTAAAGTTGATCTATAGTGTTGTTCAAATTTTCTATATGTTTACTTATTCTTTTTGCCTAGTTGTTCCATTAATTGCTGACAGGGTGATGTTGAAACGTCCAACTCTGATAGCCAATGTTTGTTTCATTTCTTTTGAGGATCCATTAATAGACACATACACATTTACAACAGTCATGTCTTTCTGATGAATTAACCCTTTGATCATTATGAAACAACTCTATTTCTAATAATATTTCTTATCTGGAAGTGTAATATGTCTGCTATTAATATAGGCACATCACCTTTCATAAGTTCACTGTTTGCACAAGAAAAAAGCGTGGTGTATCTTTTCCCTTCAACATATCTGTGTCTTTACATGTTAAATGTATTTTTCGTGGATCGAAAATAGTTGACTCTTGCACTTTTCTCCAATCTGAGAATCACTGGATTTCAGTGTTTTCAAAGTTGTACAACAAGGGGCTTAGCCAGCTGAATGAAGAATTGCCTTCCAGTTCTGTCTTTATGACTCTGATCATATAGAGTCATAAAGACTCTTTATGACTCTGCCATCTTCAGTGGCAGAAGACTCTTTGAGTCTCTGTGGCATCTTTCCCTTAGCAAAGGGACCTGCTTGTCACTTGGCATGCTGTGATTTGGAGCCGGGACCCAGGGTATAACCATCCAAGGGGAGTGAACTGAGGCGGGAGGCAGTGTGGTGTTGGTTGGTGCAAATGTGTAAAGAGTATCAACCTTTGACTATCTTTTCCACATGTTTTATGGTCTTGCTTTCATAATCCTTCTTTTTCATCAAGTCATACTCCCCCAATTCTATCTTTGGCAATACTTTCCCTTAATTATTATTTTCTTGTGGTTGAAAAGGTGCTACTTTGAAGAACACACTCAAGGAAATTTCTCCTGTCATTTCTTCCTCCTTTGTCCTTCCAAAATGCAGAGAGTTGCTTTGAATAACTTGTTAGAGGATTTCTTTCAAGGAAAGAGAAGCAGGAGGAAGAAACTAGAGCACATGGAAGGCCCGGTGTGCTTTAGATCTGTGTTATGAAATCCTCACGTCACCTTAGGAGGTGGTGCTATTATTGTCCTTGTTATACAGACAAGGAAACAGCTTAATGAAAATAAGTAACTTGCCCAAGGTAGTTATTGCTATGTGTCTAGTATGCAGCATGTCTGCACTGTGTACTGTATCTACTAGAGTGGGGATACCGTTAGTTGCCTATTCCTCATCCACATCCCCACTTCTTCCTTCCTTCCTTTCTTTCTTTTTTTTTTTTTTGAGAAGGAGTCTCGCTCTGTTGCCCAGGCTGAAGTGCAGTGGTGCAATCACAGTTCACTGCAACCTCCACCTCCCAGGTTGAAGCAATTCTCCTGCCTTAGCCTCTCGAGTAGCTGGGATTATAGGAGCCCACCACCACACCCAGCTATTTTTTGTATCGTTAGTAGAAATGGGGTTTCACCACTTTGGCCACGCTGGTCTTGAACTCCTGACCTCAGGTGATCTGCCCCACCTCAGCCTCCCAAAGTGTTGGGATTACAGACTTGAGCTACCACACCCGATCTCCACTTCTTCCTTCCTAATAGAATTCCTCCCCCACATGATTCACAGGGAAGCAGACCCCATCCCAGCTCTATGGATGTAGCTTCTGATTAGTCTAACAATCCATGTGTGGCCTTCTCCTGAAATCAATTATTGCTCCAGGGGTGGACTGGCAAAATAATTGGCTCAGTCAGACTGAAGGGAAGGATTTGTAACTCACGTTAGTGGGAGACACTCACTCCCTCTTCTGCTAGATGTCAACCAGGAAGATTGTATTCCTTTCTTGTCAGGGGAGGGGAGGGTCTACTTTAGGATAAAGCCAGTGTTGGGTATGGCAGAGTGAAGAGAGAAAGTAGACCTATATCTTTGATGACATTAACCCACCAATTAATTGTACCACTCCTGTAGCCTGCACTAGCCCTAGTGTTCTCATGGGAAATGGTAAATTTTTGGATAGCTTAAGGCAGTTTAAATAGTATTTCATGTTTCTTGAAATCAAAGTCACCCCAGTTGGAAAAGTCAGAAGGCAAGTCATCGATGGACTCCGGATCTGAAGGTAGAAACTTCCAGATCCTGAGCCAATGCTCTTAAATGCTCAGCGCTGGGCTCCCTCCCTTCCAGTTAGAGTTTGTGACCTCCCTCTTACAGATGAGAAAGCTGAAGTTTAAAGGGACAAGTGATTTGTCCAGGCTCACAGAGTTAGCAAGTGGCTCACTCTGGCTCAGAATTCATGTTTATCTGACTGCAAAGCCCACACTTTCTACATGCCTCTGGTGGCTTCCCACACTTGAGGCTGCCACCGTTCCTGTACCTTTGACTCCAAACAGAGGCCTCTCCATCACCAAATAATGTGATCAAATCAAACCTTCTTTCCATACAATTAGAAAACATAACAGGTTACAGCAAAAAATGCAAAAACCTCCAAAGCCGCTCAAAGCTAATTAATTTCTATTACTAGTGAGAGAAGAACCACTTAACATGTCTTTTCTTATTCAAATTACCATTGACGGCACCTGCTTTTTTATTCTTGGGAAATCCTGCTACAATGCGGGTAAATTATGTAAGACTGTAGAATTTATGAAGATAAGGCAATTAGCATTACAAAACCGAGTCCGGGTTACAATTTCTGGGGAACAGAAAGAGTTATGATGCTCCCTTAAATGGCCCAGTGAAGTCTCACAGATTGAGTTACTCCTGTGGTAGTCAGGAAAATTGAAGGCGAAACGGTGCCATGATGGTGGGTAATTAATTGTCTGGGCCCTTTGGTGATGTGGCTGTCTGTGCTGTGGAGGAGGCAGCCAGGGCTCTGCCTGTTCCCTCAAGAAGGAAAAGAAACTGAACAGAGTTTCTGGGTTTGGGAGGAAGAGAGGGGAAGAGGAAGTTCCTCCTGAAGTCCCTGGTCCTTTAGGTCAAGGAGGGTCCTGCTCTGAGGACTGCCCTCTTAGATGGTTTTCAAAAATCTCCATCCTGCCTTGCAGCCCCAACTCTCAGCACAGTGCCACTGGGCAGGTGCTTCCTTAGAGTGTTTAGATGTGCTGCTTAGATTTTGCATCTGAGGTAGGAGGACTTTTTTTTTTTTTTTTTGAGATAGGATCTTGCTCCACTGCCAAGGCTGGAGTGCAGTGGTGTGATCATAGCTCGCTGCAGGCTTGACTTCCTGCCCAAACAATCCTTCCACTTCAGCCTGCCAAGTAGCTGGGACCACAGGCATGTGCCACTACACCCAGCTAAATTTTTTTTCATTTTTGTAGAGATAGGATCTCCCTATGTTGCCCAGGCTGGTCTCAAACTCCTGGCCTCAAACAATCCTCCCACCTCAGCCTCCCAAAGTGCTGGGATTACAGGTGGGAGCTGCCACACCCTCTTTAGGAGTACTCTTATAGACACCCTGGATTAACAGGGGTATTTGACTTAATAGCCACAGGTAGAGGGTGGGCAGGTGAGTGGTATGGGTCCCTAGAAATTGTGTGCAAAATTTAGGATACATGTATGTTCTTTTCTGTAAGAGATTCTACAGCCTTTATTAAATTCTGAGCGCGTTTGAGGCTGCTTCTATCCCTGGCCTAGTTGGAACTCACGTCACATAGTTGGAAGGGCAGAGAGAGATGGGGCTTTCCCACCACCCAGCTAGCTGCCTAGCATCTGCCTGTTGCTGGTTTCCCATGGATAGGCCCATCCAGTACCCACTGTTTCCAGGATCAGAACCAAGGCTGCAGCACCTGCCTTTGGTGCTCCTCACTTGAATGTCAACTGCTTACCATCCAGCTAGCCCCTATAGCCAGGTCAGCTTCCTGGGCAGGTTAACGGTGGCTCACACAGTACCTTTGTGTGAATTAGAAGATGGCACACTTCCTCTGGGAGGATGCAACCCTGCACAGTGTCCTACTATTTGGCAATCTTGGAAAGCAGCACTCTAGCTGGATTCCAGCCCCTATTGGCCATCTTGACTTGTGCCCTTGTGTAGTGTACAACGTGCACAACCATACATACCTTGTTCTCAAATTCCTTACCTCAGGGGCCGAATCACTGACTTACTGGTATTTTTTTTATTTTTATTTTTTCTGGTAAGGACCTGACCAAGCTCTAGGTAGGCCTGGCCAGCAGAATAACTGACTTAGTGTCCAGGAGACCAGTTAGCTGGAATCATACATTTCCTATGGCAAAGCAGAAGCACCGAGTGTAACACTCACCTCTAGCTGACCTCAAAGCCAGGCAAGGCCCATCTAGAAATGGCCAGGCAGGAGGAAGAGCAAGTGCAGAAGCCCTGAGATGAGAAACATACCAGTGTGTCTGAGGAATAGTGATCAGGCTAGAGCAGACCGGAGTAGCAGGAAAGCAGTGAATGAGAGTGGGAGCGAGGTTGTGTGGGGCTTCACCGGCCATTGCAAAGACTTTTTTGATTCTGAGTGAGAGGGGAGTGGGAAGCTTTGGAGGATTCAGAGCAGAGGAGGGGAATAATCTGACCTGACTTTTTTAAAGAATACAATGGCTTCTCTATGGGGTGTCAGTGTCAGGAGCTAGTGTAGAAGCAGGGAGACAAGCTTGTTGATGAAAAAGCCAAACTCTGTAAAATATTTTGAGAGATTTATTCTGAGCCAAATGTGAGAACCGTGACTGATGACACAGCCTCAGGAGGTCCTGAGAACATGTGCCCAAGGTGGTTGGGTTATAGCTTGGGTTTTATATACTTTAGGGAGTCATAAAACATCAATTAATATGTGTAAGATATATGTTGGTCTGGTCCAGAAAGGTGGAGGGGAGGCTTACAGGTCATAGGTAGATTCAAAGATTTTCTTATTGGTGATTGGTTGAAAGAGTTATTATCTAAAAATCTGGGATCAATAGAAAGGAGTGTCTGGGTAAAGATAAGGGGTTGTGGAAACCAAAGTTCTTATTATATAGACAAAGTCTCTCAGATGGCCACCCTTAGAGACAATAGATGGCAAAGATTCTTATTTTGAAAGGTGCTAGACTCTCAGTTAATCCCTTCAGGATTGGGAGGGGAAAGATCTAGTTATGCGAGTAGAGATTCTTTATAGATGCAAATTTTCCCCCACAAAAGACAGCTTTGTAGGGTCATTTCAAAATACAGCAAAGAAACCTATTTTGGGGTAAAATATTTTGATTTCTTTCTTTGTTTGTTATGTGATGTTATGCCAGACTCAGGTTGGAAAGTAAGCCATGTTATGTAGAGTTAATAAAACCAACCTGATGAAATTTTGTGGTTTTAGGACAAGACTCCCCAGGCCCTTTAGATATGAATTTGGGCAAGAGAGAAAGAAGACTGGAGTTTAGTCTTCAAGCTGTTAAAACTATCTATGTAGATAGGAGGTCTAATAACTTCAATCAAGATGGAAACTGTATAGACAGTGAGAAGTAACTGCATTCAGGATATATGTTTAAGATATGGCCAATAGGGTTTAATGATACAGTGGATGTAGGACATGAGAGGAGAAAGGAGCCAAGAATGCACCAAGGTTTTTGGCCTTGTAAAATGGAAGAGAATAGAGGGTGTGTCTAGATGTTATTTGACAGCTTGGTAACACAGGCATACTCTGTCTCTGTTTTGTGGCTCTGATTGCAGGCCAAAATCTCTCCACCTATAATCTTCCCCTCCAGGACAGCACAAGGTGACCTAAATGGTCTACTCGCCTTTGCCCATAAGTGCTGCTCTTTACTTTCTTCAAGAATATCATCCTGACATTTTCTGCTAAACTGCTGCCTTGTAACTGAATGTCAGATGTCATCCATCCATCCATCCATCCATCCATCCACTCATGACTAAATGAGTCATTACTTTCAATGGCAAAACCACAATTACTTTTGCACCAACCTAATATTTACTGAGGACCTACCATGTGTAAGACACTGATCTGGGCACAAGGAATACAACAATGACCAAGACAGTCATGGGCACTGTGTCTCAGAGTTTAAGCTTCCTCTGGACACTTGTGCTAAGAAAGCGCCCTATTTGCTTAGGGCCTACCATCTAACCTGCCTATGTACCTGGTTCCACACTATTTATTTATATTTTAACCTTGCTAACCATTCAGGGAGAACTGGGAAGCCCTTGGGCTTTATTTCTCCTGTTCTCTGTCATTTCTTCAGCAACCAGATGCTCAGTTACTGCAGTAACAGGAATTGGAAGCCATCTGAGACATGCATCTTAGGCACAGAGGTTTTTTTTTCAACCACTATTCTCAAACCACACATTCCATGGGTTTCTACAGAAGGCTTAGGAAGACATTTGAGGACACTAGTTCCTGGAACTCTTTCCACTTGTTTACCTGTGTTATTTTGGGACCCCCCCCCCCAACTAGCATGGTCCAGGCCAATGGGCTGACAAGGGGCATTGAGACCTAGGACTTGACCCATCCCCAAGACAGGGGCAATGACGTACCCAGAAAGAGCTGGTGTAGGTTCTGAAAGGAAGTCCAATTGGGCAACAGATCATAGCAGAGGTGGGAGGGCCTACATTCAGGTAGGGAGAGGGTGTTACAACCCATTCAAGTTCTTCTTTCCCACTGCACAGAAAAAGCCAATACATTGAGACAGCAGGTGTTGCAGTAGCGAATTTAGTAATCACAAAGTGGCTGAGCAAGAAGAATATGAGCTATTTCTCAAACAATTCCCCTCCTGAGAATTTGGAGACTAGGGCTTTTAAGAATTGTTTGGTGGGCAGGGGGCTAGGGAATAGGTTGTACTGATTGGCTGAGCTGGGGATGAAATCATAGGAGTACCAAAACTGTCTTTGTACACGGAGTCAGTTCCTGGGTGGGGGTCACTGGTCTGGGTGTCATCAGTTGGTCCACTGCAATGCAAAGTCTGAAAAATGTCTCAAAGACCAGTCTTAGGTTTCACAATCCTATTTAAAGGGGAAGTTGGGGAAGTTACAAATCTAATGACCACTGGGTAGTGACTCCTAAGTGGTAAGCAATTACAGATAGGCAGGTTAGAAAACAATGACTAGTTATTATTTAACTATGCCTACATGTTAGCAAAATTCAGGCCCCTATCATAATTCAAACCGTGTGGCTTTTCATTAGTTTTATAAAGGTGATTTTGGCCCCTGAATGAATAGGTAGTTATTTTTGGGAGGGAACTATTATCATCCTTTCTTTAAAGTTAAATTACAAACCAAATTCCTCCCATAGTTAGTCTGGTCTACATGCAGAGATGAGCAAAGGCAAGTTAGCTTATAAGGTTAGAAGCAAGATGGAGTCAGCTGTATTAAATTTCTCTCACTGTTAAAATTTTGCAAAGGTGGTTTCAAGGGCAGTGTTCAGGACCACCTGTATGAGAGGTTGAGAATATCATCCTCCCCATCAGGACAAGATCTGATTGTCCAGGACCTCCAATGAGGCACATACAGTTTGGGAGATGCCCAGGGGCTGATGAGAACATGCACATTGGTCTTGGATTACTCATAGATTTGGGACATCAAAAGCCCCTGGGAACCATTGACCCATCACTTTACATACTGAGGTTCTAGCACAATTATCCCTCATTTTATAGATAACCCAGCTGGCCGTTAGAGACAGAATCATCAGGGGCCCCAGAACCAGGGCAGAGCTGCAAGGATTTGTTGGTCTTCAGTCACATCCCTAAAGCTGCTGCTTCTGCCAAAGAGAATCTTCTAGGCTACACTGTCTTGCCATGGGCACTAGATGGCTTTGGATCTACCAAACATAGAAAGTGAAAGACAGCCTAAAAACCACCCTCATGTACCAACCATGTGCCAGGCTCTGGGGTGATTACATCAGCACAGCGTCACTTTTAATCCTGTAAAGCTGGTATCATTGTGATCAGCTCCCATTTCGTAAGAGAAATGGAGGTTAGAGAGGTCACAACACAGAGTTGCATTCACTCCCTCCCTGAATCCATACCCGTGGATTAAAGTCTTGGTCCTACCACTTATGAGGGAGCAAATTTGAGAAAGTTAAGAAAATTATCTGATGCTCGATTTCCTCATTTGTGATATGGGCTAAGAATACATACTTCAGAGGGTTGTGATGAAGATTAAAATGAGTTAGAATATGTAAAGTACCCAGCCTGGCAGATAGAAGGCATCAGTCTATATTTATGCCCCTCCAATCCCCACAGATTCTGGGGCCTCCAAACCATGGGAAGTCCAGAGGAGAAAAGGCATTCTTACTCAAGGAGTCATTCACAACCGAAGGACAGGAGGCAGGCTCGTGGGAAAGGAGTCAGTCAGTGGTGCATAAGGCTGCCAGATTTAGCAAGTTAAAATGTAAGATGTCCAGTGAAAGTTTAATTTAATTTAAATTTCAGATAAATGACATGTAAGTTTTTAGTTAAGTGTGTCCCATCTGGCACACCTGTATTTTATCCGGCAAAAAAAAAAGGTGGGCTTCAGATCAGACTGGGACCTGTTGCTGGTCCCTCTGGGAGCCCAGCAGGTTGGTTTTCAATTCCTCATGCAAGATGCTAGAGGAGCCAATCGGCACAATTGGGCCTCCAGGCACCACCCATTCAAGGTGCTCTGCTGGGCCCAAGGGCTTCACAAAAGAATAATTGACTAGTAATTATCATCAGTTAGAAGCTCTGAGCACAAGACTTTTCAGCACAGAAGTGGATCCTAGTTTTTAAAAGGATTTGCAGACTTGAACAAATGCCTTTCTTAATCAGTACAAATTGTTCCTTTAAATAGGCGGGAGCAATGGGTCCACTTCTTCTCCTTCCAGTTAATGAGCAGTCAGCATCATTCCTGGGAGTCTGGACTCTCATTTGTGCTTCTGAGGTGCAGGTGATGGAGGTGGAGGTAGGGCTGGCACTGTGGTAGCTTGAAGGCCTCCTGTAGTCCTGGCTGGCCAGGAGGCACAAGACTGGAGCTAGCTCACTTAAGTAGAGGCCCAACCTTTCATAAATGGTGTCTCAAAGGATGAGTCCTTAATCACTTTGGATTCAGTTTTCTCCCCTGTTACTGAGAATAATGATCAATTCTACCTTGCTATATAGGACTGTCCTAGCTATCAAATAGGAGAATGTGTGTTTTCAGGCTTCCCTGGTGGAAAGACCCCAGCCCTCTCTATAATTCTGCCCAACCCCAACCATTATCTTCATTTCCATAACTGGAAACAGACCTGCATCCAAGCCAGCAAGACATGGAAAACACACACAAACACACACACACACACACACCCCAAAACCAAAACCCAGCTGATTCTATATTTACATGCCTTCTCTCCTTCTCCTGTTGTACCCAAGTATCCACGGCCCAACTGTTTGTCTTTTTAGGTCACCACCTGTGTGGTGGTGGTACAGAGGTAGATTTATCTGCTGATGCAGCATTGGAGCTGTTCCAACTTTCTCCATTTTCCAGCCTTGTCACCGGGACCTCCCTCCACTCCTTCTGTCTAAGGCTGAGCTCTGCCGGGTGCACTCCCAGTGGCCCCTCACCCCCTTCTCGCCTCAGCCATGCCTCCTTTGTCTGTGTCCCTTTGTTCAGGCAAAAGTCAGAAGTGAAGAGAAGCTGAAATTTCCATGCCCTGAACCAAGGGGACCCCTTCTAATCAGGCAAAGAAACTGGAATGCCCACAGTACTGACACCTGCATTATCAACTGGGCTGACCAGAGTCACCGACGATGTCATTATCATAACCCTGATGAGACTCCTGGATGGCTCAGAGCGCACACTGGTTTGTGGGCTCTCCTTCTGCAGAAAGGAGAAAGAGCGGGGAAGGTGGATGGGGCAAAGAGGGATTAGAATGGGTACCCATCGGGATGGCGTCTCTTACCCTCCAAAAAGAGAGGACATATGATGGAAGAATCAGACTAAAGTCATTTTAAATCTGATAAAGAGTATACGGGCAGGGCGCAGTGGCTCACACCTATAATCCCAGCACTTTGGGAGGCCAAGGTGGGTGGATCATTTGAGGCCAGGAGTTCGAGATCAGCCTGGCCAACATGGTGAAACCTTGTCTCTACTAAAAATACAAAAATTAGCCAGGTGTGGTGGTGCAAGCCTGTAATCCCAGCTGCTTAGGAGGCTAAGGCATGAGAATCACTTGAACCCGGGAGGTGGAGGCTGCGGTGAGGCAAGAGCACGCATCTGCACTCCAGCCTCGGTGACAGTGAGACTCTGTCTCAAAAAAAAAAGAAAGAGTATACAGTAGTCCCCGCTTACCTGTGGTTTCACTCTATGATTTCAGTTACCCATGTTCAACCACAGTGTGAAGTAGGTGAGTACAGTACAATAAGGTATTTTGAGAGAGAAGAGAGATATAACTTTTATTATAGTATATTGCTATAACTGTTCTATTTTATTATTAGTTATTGTTGCTCATCTCTTACTGTGCCTGATTTATAAATTCAACTTTATCATAGGTATGTATGTATAGGAAAGCACATAGTGTATCTAGGAGTTCAATTCAATCTGTGGTTTCAGGATCTACTGGGGGTCTTGGAATGCGGCCCCGTGGAAAAGGGGGGACTACTGTAAATTACAGGACATACCAAGAACATTCATAAGTGAATATTTCATTCCACTGTAGAACAAGACCAGGGTAAAGCCTAAAAAGAATCGCCTGCTTCCTCCCCTAACTCTTAGGGTTGCCTCGAGACTTATTCAGGGGTCTCAGAAGTTTGACCTCTCTGAATAGAGTGAAGCATTAGCAAAAGCAGCTTGTGAGGCTCACATTTCATCTGTGCAAAAAGCCCTCATGGCTACACACATTATTTTGTTTGAAACCCTTATAACTCTTGAGGTGAACCAGGGCCAGAATTATGAGGATTACTCCTGTTTTTCAGATTTGGAAATGGAGGCCAGCTTCCCTGAGATCATTTGGTTAGTGATGAGCAGAGTCAGAACCAGAACAGAGTGCCTGCTCCACTGCACCAAGACTGCCTGCCCAGGGTCTGTTAACATCTTCAGATTTTTCTTGATGCATGATCGTTGGCCTAACCTCAATTTCAACAATGATCTCTTACTGAAAAAAACGCTTCCCCAGAGGATAAGCAGGCCCATGGGGTCATTCAGAGGAAGATTCTGCTGACAATGATCAAGTACCCACAAAGCATCAGTCAGCACTAGGCAGACTCTGTTCACAGATATTCAACACTCACCACTACTCTGTGAAGTGCTTGTTGTTATGCCCATTTTACAGATGGGATTGGAGATGTTGGGGAACCTTATGCAAAGTCATGCAAAAGTAAAGAGGCAAAGCCAGGATTCAGGGCCAGTTTACATTTTCTCTCACACCCATCCAAGTCTCTCTGCACTCCAGAAATAAAGCTAGACGTTATCCTAAGAAATGTTTATTTACATATTAAAAAAAAACAGACTTTGCACTTATAGTAAAATCTACAGCCTTTCCACGGCCCGGGCAGGACCTCCTGACTATCTTTCCAAGTGCATCTTGTATCCCTCTTTCTTTATACAGGACACTCTGGTGTCACAAAATTTCTTCCCTCAAGCACTTGGCATTGCTATATCCTCTAGGAATACCTGAGGCTGGGTAATTTTTAAAGAAAAGCTGTTTATTTGGTTCACGGTTCTGCAGGCTGTATGAGAACCATGGCACCACCATCTGCTTCTGGTGAGGGCCCAGGCTGCTTGCACTCATGGCGGCAGGTAATGGGGAGCCAATGTGTGCAGATCACGTGGCAAGAGAGAAAGCAAGAGAGAGGAGGAGGTGCCAGGCTCTTTTCAACAATGCATCTCACAAGAACGAATAGAGTGAGAACCCACTTACTTCCCCACCTCCTGCCCCTGCAGGGAGGGCACCAAGATATTCATGAGGGATTCGCCCCCATGACCCAGGTACCTCCTATTGGGCCCTACCTCCAACATTAGGGATCAAATTTCAACAGAGGGTTTGGGGGGACAAACATCTAAACGACAGCATCCTGGAACTCCCTTTCCTTGAAATATTTGCATGAATAGTTCCTTCTCATCCATTAGTTGTCAGCTCACTTATGATCCTCTCAAGGAGGCTCCCCTCAACCCCATCTACATTGGTGCCCCCATCCCAAATCATCACTTAACCTGTTATCCAGTCTTTCATTTTCTTATCATCTTCTTATCATTATCTGAAATTATCTTACTAATTTTTTGTTTGTTCCCTGGGCATTTCCCTTACTGGATTGCAAATTTCTTCTCTATGTTGATATCTGCTATATTTAAGGGCCTAGAGCAGTGCCTAACACACACCAGGTGCGCTGAAAAGATTTGTTGGACAAAAGCTGAATGGATGAGATTTTATGCCTTGGGACAACGTTACCCTGATCGCCATCTTGACCAGGGCTCTTCTTTAGCAATGAGAGAATTTCTTTTTTCTTTCTTAATAAACCTTATTAAAAGCAGTCTTACCTTCAAAGCAGGTGTTGCTTTAAGCAGGGTGTTTTATTCAAAGCAGTGACGTGAAGGCGTACAGCAGCCTCCACCTTGCTGCCTTACTGTGGTCTGGAAGGAGAGAGAGTCTGTAAATAGGTGTGTGACCCTCAGAAAGATCCATCCCACTTTCTGCAATAATGTAAAAAGAAAACTTTCAAATACCACAATTTGCAAATGAAGACCTTTAAAATAATGGGACGGCAGCTCTGGAATGGGATTATTAGGATAATGCGATGTTTAAGTGGGCGCTTTTCCTCTCAAGGACCTGCCTGAATTCTGCTGAGCTCATTCCACGAGAGACCTCAGAGAGATCAGTTATGACTTTTATTAAAGTCAAACCAATACCTGTATTCGCAGCCGCCTGGAGGAAATTTCTTTCTGTAACTCTGATTGAAGTTTAATGGGAACTACACAAAGAAAATTTACTTAACCTCCTCACCCATCTCTTCCACGGTGGAAGTCTGTTCATCACGTGCTCTGCTCCCAGGAGACACTATCAAAGATAGCACTTCTCAATTTCATAATATTTTTCAGAGTAAAAGAGGGAAGACAGCTGCAGACCCCAACTACTCCAGAATGCCATGTAGTCAATGTCTGATTTCACTTACAGGAACAATGCACAGACATTTTTCTGAAGAGTGTGCACATTAGTAGTTTGCAGATTACAAAATAAAAAGCATGTGAGCTACTAAGAAATTATGTTACACGCAGTGAAAGTACGTGAATACAAAGCACTGGCTAATATGCTTCTGATTTGTTCATATTGCTGGTCAACCTCAGCTCCTAGCCATAGGGCAAGACAGACACCTGCTCTTACACAGAAAATAAAAACTGTGAGTGGCACCTCTTATTCCAGGGAGAGCTAGACATTATATGTTAACATCTGTCTTGTATAGCACTTTATAGATGGAAAGTATTAAACAGAACCCCACATTTTTCTAAAAAATTTACACACATACAAAAAACTGGATTAAAAACCTAGATGTATGATTTCTGTAAAATATAAAATAATGAGTATCTACGTAACCATTACCTAAGTTGAGGAATAGGACATCACCAGCACCCAAAGCCTTCTAAGAACCCATTCATGGTCACCATTGTTTCTTGCCTTCTGACTTTCATTGTAATTTTGTGTTTGCTTTATTTGACAGTTTTTTCACCTAAGATGCCTTCCTAGACAATATTGTTTAGTTTTTACAAAATCAGATGTCGTAAAGAATGCACTCTTTTGGGTCTGGCTACTTTTGCTCAACATTCTGTTTTTAAGAGTCATCCAGACCAGCCTGGCCAACATGGCAAAACCCCAACTCTACTAAATGTACAAAAATTAGCCAGGCGTGGTGGTGGGCACCTGTAATCCCAGCTACTCAGGAGGCTGAAGCAGGAGAAGCTTATACCCAGGAGGCGGAAGTTGAAGTGAGCTGAGATCACGCCATTGCACTCCAGTCTGGGCGACAAGAGCAAGACTCTGTCTCAGCAACAATGACAACAACAAAGTCACCCAATGACTCTTAAAAGAGTGTGTTATTTTTGCTATAGGGATCATCCAATTTGCTGTTTGATATTCAGTGGATACATACACTGTGGTTTATTTATGAGCATCTTGTTAATGGACATTTGCATATGGGTTGTTTTCAGTTTGGGTCTACTACAAACGATCCTGCAGTAATATTCTTGTACCCATATTTTGGCATACATCTACATGAGTTTCTCTAGTAGCAGTTGACTAAATCTGGCCCACCACTTGTGTTTGTAAGTAAACTTTATTGGAATATAGTCATTCAAATTTGTTTACATATCACTGATGGCTGTTTTTGCACTATTTATGCAGAATTGAGTAGTTGCAACAGAAAAATTAGGACCTGCAAAACCGGCAATATTTACCAACTGGCCCTTTTCAGAAATTTGCCATCTCCTGCTCTAGGGTTTATACTTATGAGGAAATTGTAGGGTTACAGGGTTTGCCTATGTTCAACCTCACTAGATACTGCCAAATTTATTTCAACAAACTTCTTTTTACATATTTTAGCATTTTATTATGAAAAGATTGTTTCAATGTTTAGTATTGCATATTCAAGACATGTTATTACTGTACAACTTTAGAAATTCATCAAAAAGGATGAAAAACTACTAATTATTCTAACTACCCTTCATTTCAGACTGTGGCTGAACACTTAGTGGAAAACAAGGCTTATGACACATCAGTTTTCTCAACTGTAGTAGAAAATTCTCATTGTCTGATCTGTTCGGTGGGATTGCCAATCCCTTTCTATTTTAATGTACTTTCTGTATGCCAGATGGCTTCTATTACAATTTTATCATATCTATGAGAGTCCTATATAATGTGTTTAGATCTGTGTGAGCCATTATACCCAGCAGCCATTAAGTGGGAAGATGTGCAAGTCTTCAGTCATAAAGGGTTAAAAAAACATTGTGGGGGTAGGACATGGTGGCTCACACCTGTAATCCCAGCACTTTGGGAGGCCAAGGCAGGTGGATCACCTGAGGTCAGGAGTTCAAGACTAGCCTAGCCAACAAGGTGAAGCCCCATCTCTACTAAAAATACAAAATTAGCCGGGCATAGCGGCGGGCACCTGTAATAAGAGCTACTCAGGAGGCTGAGGTAGGAGAATCACTTGAACCCGGGAGGTGGAGGTTGCAGTGAGCCAAGATCGTGCCATTGCACTCTAGCCTGGGCAAAAAGAGCTAAACTCCATCTCAAAAAAAAAAAAAAAAAAAGGACATGATGGGTTTTTAGGACTGTGAAGCAGAAACTTCATTGTCTCCTGATCTTTTCCTCACCATCTTCTAAAGTTCCTCCTCCATCATTAATTGTAGCTTCTCCACATTGCTGGGAGTCTAACACCAGGTCATTCACGCTACTTTTAGCTTCTGTGAATTTTTCCTCCCCATTCCCTTTCCTGTAAACCAGTGAAGGAAGGCCTTCCGGCAATGATGGCCGAAAACTGTTCTCAGATGCATTTAAAACACCTACGCATAGTAGTGCTCCTGTCAATAAGCATGAATACCACCTTTAGCCCCAGGGGGAGGCGCCTCACATAATTGCCTGGAGTCATGGAGGAGGGTACCCCATATGGCCACCTTGATACTGTTGAGTAACCACTCCACAAAGTACTCTGCTCTGTTCTAAGTGGTCAGCATCTGCTCTCCCACCTTTTTTTGTGTGTGTGGACATGGGACCCTGGAAAGTACTGAGCACAGTGAGGGAGGGCCTGTGTCTTGGCTCATGGGCTGCAAACATATGCTTAGCATGGAACATTTGCTGAGTGTGTTCTGACTCTGTGAAGGCACTGTACCACCAACTGCCTCTGGCCTTCAAGGAGGCAAAGTTGGCATGAAGAGTTTGTTTTCTCTCTCATGATAAGAAATTGGAAGGTATACAGTCTTGGATTTGTATGGTGGTTTGACTATCATCAGGGATTCAGACCACCTTCCATCTTTCTCCTCTGCCATCCTTAGCCAAGGAATCCATCCTTAAATTGGAGCTTTAGCCATCAACTCTGCCCTCCAGGTGGCAGTTAGAAGGAAGGTAGAGAGGGCCCAAAAGTTTATTCAGTTTCCTTCCCCCTCTTTAAGAGCCTTCCAGGAAGTTCCACCTAATAACTTCTATTTACTTCTCTTTGGTCAGAACTTAGGCTGTGACTCTTGCTAGCTACAAAGGGAGGTGAGAGATCCAGTCTTTTTGTTATGTATATTACCACATTGAGTAAAACCAAGAAGGGAAGAATGGGTATTGGATAGGAAAATCAAAGTCTCTACTACAAGGAAGAATGTCCTGGCATCCAGGGCAATAGAGCAGTTGGGCCTACAACTTGGGTCAGTGATGTTAGCAAGGGAGGCAACTTCTCTCTTCTTATTTGCTTTAGGGGGACACGTGGTCTCTTGCTTTGTCCCCCTCTCCTACAAGCCTGCTTTTTCTGTAGCCTGTGGTTTCTGCTCCCTATAACCTCATCTTGAGTTGGATATTGCACATAGAACCTACTCCATCCTTGACTGTACATTTCAACTCAAATTCCTATCATTGCCCAGAGGTGCTGACTCTGAATTCTGCAGTCAGGTGATTTGATTGGTCCATGGCTGGCCTTTGAATAATGTCCAGATCTGGTCTAGACATGTTGGGGAAAGGGAAAGCCAAGAACAAAAAGAATATGGAGTGGACCCTTCAAGGTTGGACACGTTTTCCCAAAGGGGCTGTGGGCAAAGAAAGTAATTATACATTCAAGTCATATACTTTTTGGTGGCAATGATTATTAAAGGTTTTATAGTATTCTATCTCAAACTTTGACATAGTGGAAGAAACACAATTATTTTAAGGTTGCCAGCTGAAAGTTTACCTGCAGGTGGTTCTGGATTTTAAAATTGATGAAGCTGAGAAATTTCCATTTAGAGAACAATGGAAAGTTTCTGCTTCTACGAGGAAGTAGGAATTTGAGGTGGGGAGAAGACCTTACATTTTCTGAGAAGGTCCATTAAGAGAGGCCTTTCAGTCTATGCTCTGAACCACAATATTATATTGCAGATGTCATGTCAGTATGTATGTCTCACCGTTCATGGATAAACACTGAACCAGTGACATGGTTCGAATATACACTGAGATGTTGAGTGTTTTGTACAGTACTATAGATCAGCTGTATGATGAGCAAGTTCAGGCCCTTGTAGATTGCTTTTCTAAACATAGATTTAAAAAGGACAATCTATCAAAGTCTTCATTCATTTCTTAGGAAACATCTGTGTATTTTTTTCAAGTATATGCTCTTGAGATCATGAGCCCACATTCGACAGAAAGGAATGTACATGCCTGATCTTCTTTTCATCTCACATTGAAAGTGAAAGACTATGAAAGGGAACTGGAGGAGATTTGATACAGTCTTTGGGAAATACACTGTTGACCATGTGACGGCCAGCCAGGTCATAGGGCCCAGCCTCACCCTGGGAATGAAGGTGGGATATCTATCTACTTTGTAGGAGATAGAGGGTCTTACTCTCAATCTCTTGGGAAGGAAATGAGGTAGGCCTCAGATGGGGGAGAAAGAAGAATCTCACAGTCTTTCCAGGGCCTGTAGTTTATGGAGAAGGACATGGTCAAAGGAACTTCCCATCTGTGGAGGTAAGCTGGCCCAGAAACATGCTAGTAGTTCTAGGGTTAGAAAGAAAAATGGCCAGGGATGACTTCTATGGAGGGCATGATTTGTTGGACCATAGGTATATCTGATATTCAGTTCTAACTTTTTCTTTTCTTTTGCTAGCCTCACACTTGCACATCTGCACATATTTCTACCCATTTCCCCTGGCCCCCAGCACTCTTACTGTGTTGAGTATTCTTTGGGAGAATTAATGGAAGGTTCTGCATCCAGGCTTAGGGCAAAGCAGTAAAAAACAACTAGGAGGAGCATGAATAAGTAGCTACAGAATAGCAAAAGATGACCTGAGAGAAGCCCCTAGTAAGAGGTGACAATCAATGACTATTATCATTTAAATATCTTTAAAATATAATGCCTGTTTAAAACAAAAATACTAATAATGCATTGTGAGGTGTGATGTAGAAATCAGATGTATGACAACAGCAGCACAGAAGCTGGCAGAGAAGAAATGGATTATATTTGTAAGGTTCATATATTACATATGTAGTATACTTTTTAAAGGTAGAATGTGGTAAGTTAAAAATGTATGCTGTAAACTCTAAAGCAGCTAGTAATACAACATAACAAAGAGTTACAGTTAACTAAGCCAACAAAGAAGAAAAATGAAATAATAAAAACAAACTCAATTAATTCAAAAGAAGGCAGACAAAAAAGAAAAAGAAAACAAAGACTATCTGGGATAAATAGGAAACAAAGTAGATAGCAGACTTAAACCCGGTGTATTAGTTTGTTTTCATGCTCCTGATAAAGACATACCCGAGACTGGGTAATTTACAAAGGAAAGAGATAATAATGGAGAACTCACAGTTCCACGTGGCTGGGGAAGCCTCACAATAATGGCAGAAGGCAAGGAGGAGCAAGTCACATCTCACATGGATGGCAGCAGGCAAAGAGAGCTTGTGCAGGGCAACTCTCGTTTTTAAAACCACCAGATCTTATGAGACCCATTCACTATCATGAGAACAGCACAGGAAAGACCTGCCCCCATAACTCAGTCATCTCCCACTGGCTCCCTCCCACAACATGTGGGAATTCTGGGAGCTAGAAGATGAGATTTGGGTGGGGACACAGAGCCAAACTGTATCATCCAGTAATGTAAATAAAAACACTAAGTGGTCTAAACACCCCAATTAAAAGGCAGAGATTAACTGATTCAATTAAAAAAAAAAAAAAAACAAGACTCAGCTATATGATATCTATAAGAAACCCACTTTAGAGATAAAGATGCAAATAGGTTAAAAATAAAAGGCTAGAAAAACACACATCATGCTAACCCAAATTAAAAAAAATAAGCTAGAAAGTCTATGTTAAAGTCAAAGTAGATTTCAGAGCAGAAAAAATTATCAGGAATAAAGAACATTATTTCATAATGCTAAAAGGTGCAATTTTTCAGTAATATACAATAGTTGTAAATGTTTATGCACCTAACAGAAGAACAACAAAACACACAAAGTAAAAGCTAGTAGAACTTCAAGGAGAAATAGACAAATCCACAATAATAATCAAAGATTTCAATAATCCTCTCTCAAAAATATTTAGGACAACATACAGAAACACAATAAGGATACAGAAGATTTGAACTGCACTATCAACCAACTTACTGACATATATAGAACATTCCACCCAATAACAGAAAAATATACATTATTTTTAAGTCTACAGGGAACATTCAACATGATAGACCATATTATGGACCACAAAACAAGTCTTATACAGTTAAAAGGAGTCATCAAATTATGTTCTCATTTCACAATTAAGTTAAATATCAGTAAGTTGTTAAGAAATAAGTAACAGATATATAAAAAGTCCCCAAATATTTGTAAGTTACACACATGCTTTTAAATAACCCATAGCTTAAAGAAGAAACAAAAAAGAAAATTAGGAAGGATTTGGCCTGAATATAAACAAAAATGTGTCATATCAAAATTGTGAGATTCAACTAAAGCAGTACATACAGAGATATTCATAACATTAAAATTCTATATTAAAAGAAAAGAATGGTCTCAATAAATGGCCTCAGCTTCCACTTTAAAAAACTAGAAAACAAAGAGCAAATGAAAGCCAAAGTAAGCAGAAGAGAAATAATAAAAATCAGTATTGAAATCAATGAAATAGAAAACAGAAAACAACTAAGAAAATCAATTAAAACAAGAGCTGGTTTTGAGACAATCATAAAATTGACAAGTTTCTAGCAAGAGACTGATCAAAAAAAAAATAAGAGAGAAGATACAACTTTATGATTTATTAGAAAAATGCAAATTTAAGCCACAATGAAAAACCTCTACACGTCTATTGGAAAGTCTAAAATTAAAAAGACTAACCATGCCAAGTATTGGCAAACACTTGGAACAACTGAAACCTTTATACACTACTAATGGGGATGCAAAATGTAAAACTACTTTGGAAACAGTCGACAGTTTCTGAAAAGGTTAAATATCCACCTACCATATAACCTAGCCTCTACTCATAGTTACTCAGGGAAAATAAAAGCATATGTTCATACAAAAACCTGTGCATAAATGTTCACAGTACCTTTGTCATAGTCAAAAACTGGAAACATTTCAAATGTCTATCAAGAGATGACTGAATAAACAGATTTTTGTATATTCATAGAGTAGAATACAAGTCAGCAATAAAAAGGATACAAGAATATAAACAAATCTCACAATAATTATGTTAAGTAGAAGAATCCAAACAACAACAAAAAGAGAACATGTAATATGACTTCATTTATATAAAATGCTTAAAATGAAAACTATGGTGGCAGAAAGCAGATCAGTGGTTGCCTAGTGTATCAGGCCATTCTTGCATCACTATAAAGACATACCTGAGCCTGGGTTATTTATAAAGAAAAAGGGTTTAATTTGCTCCTGGTTCTGAGGCTGTACAAGCATGGCACCAACACTGGCTCAGCTTCTGGTGAGGACCTCAGGAGTTTACAATCACGGTAGAAGGCAAAGCAGAAGCGAATGCCTTGCATGATGAGATCATGTGCAAGAGAGAGCAGGGAGGTGCCACACACTTTTAAACAATCAGATCTCACAAGAACTCACTCACTATCATGAGGACAGTGTGTCTGCTCCCATGACCCAAGCACCTCCCACCAGGCCCTACCTCCAACATTGGGGATTATGTTTCAACATGAGATATAAAGGTAACAAACATTCAAACTATATCATTCCATTCATGGCCCCTCAAAGCTCATGTCCTTTTCACATTGCAAAATACAATTAAGAGGTGACTGAATAAACAAATTTTTGTATATTTATAGAATAGAATACAACTCAGCAATAAACAGGATACAAGAATATAAGTGAATCTCACAATAACTATGTTGAGTGAAAGAATGCAAACAACAACAAAAAGGGCACATATGATATGATTTCATATGTACTGCCAATAGTAACAATAGTATCCAAAAGTCTTTTTTTTTTTTTTTTTTTTTGAGGTGGAGTCTTGCTCTGTCGCCCGGACTGGAGTGCAGTGGCCGGATATCAGCTCACTGCAAGCTCCGCCTCCTGGGTTTATGCCATTCTCCTGCCTCAGCCTCCCGAGTAGCTGAGACTACAGGCGCCCGCCACCTCGCCCAGCTAGTTTTTGTGTTTTTAGTAGAGACGGGGTTTCACTGTGTTCGCCAGGATGGTCTTGATCTCCTGACCTCGTGATCTGCCGGTCTCGGCCTCCCAAAGTGCTGGGATTACAGGCTTGAGCCACCGCGCCCGGCCGTATCCAAAAGTCTTAACTGGTCTCAACATTAAGTCAAAAGTTCTAAGTCTTATCCGAGACTCATCTCCTTCCACCTATGATCCTGTAAAATCAAAACAAGTTGTTTACTCCCAAGATACAAGGGTAGTACAGGCATCGTACTACTATTTTGGAATGCTACCATTCCAAAAGAGAGAAATTGGCCAAAAGAAAGGAACTCTAGGCCCCATGCAAATCTGAATTCCAGCAAGGCAGTCATTAAATTTCAAAGCTCCAAAATAAACCTCTTTTACTTCATGTCCTGCATCCAGGGCACATTGGTGCAAGGGGTGAGCCCCAAGACCTTGGGCAGCTCTGCCTCTGTGGCTTTGCAGGTTTTGTAGCCCCCGTGGCTGCTCTCACAGGTTGGAGTTGAATGCTTGTGGTTTTTCCTGGTGCAGGGTACAAGCTTCTGGTAGATCTACCATTCTGGGGTCTGGAAGGCAGTGACCCCCTTCCCACAGCTCCACTAGGCCGTGCCCCAGTGTAAACTCTGTGTGGGGTTTCCAACCCTACATTTCCCTCTGTACTGCCCCACTAGAGGTGCTCTGTGAGAACTTTCTTTTAGTCATGCAAATATCTCTAGCAAGTGATTGTTCCACAGCCTGCTTCGATTTTTCCCCTGAAAATGGTCTTTTCTTTTCTAACACATGGTTAAGCTGCCAATTTTCTAAACTTTTACTCTGATTCCCTTTTAAATATAAGTTCCAACTTTAAGTCATTTCTTTGCTACTGTATCTGAATGTAGGCTGTTAGAAGCAGCCAGGTCACATCTTGAATGATTTGCTGCTTAGAAATTTCTTCTGCCAGATACCCTAAGTCATCACTCTTAAGCTCAAACTTCCACAGATCCCTAGGGCATAAACATAGTGCAGCCAAGAACTTTGCTAAGGCATAACACAAATGACCTTCACTCAGTTCCCAATAACTTCCTCATTTCCATTTGAGGACTCCTCGGTCTGGCCTTCTCTGTCCATATTTTTATCAGCACTTTGGTCACATCCATTTATCTAGTAAGAAGTTTCAAAACTTCCCTCATCTTCCAGTTTTCTTCTGAGCCATCCAAACTCTTCCAACCTCTACCTGTTACCCAGTACCAAAGCCACTTGCACATTTTTCAGGTATCATTATAGCAACATCCCACTTCTTGTTGCCAATTTTCTGTATTAACCTGTTCTTGCATCTCTATAAAGGAATACCTGAGGCTGGGTAATTGATAAAGAAAAGAGGTTTAACTGGCTCACAGTTCTGCAGGCTGTACAAATGAGGTACTAATATTTGCTCGGCTTCTGGTGAGGGTCTCAGGAAGCTTACAATCATGGTGGAAGGCAAAGTAGGAGCAGACACTTTACATGGCGAGAGCAGGAGAAAGATATAGGGGAGGTGCCACACAGTTTTAAACAACCATGAGGACAGCACCAAGCCATTCATGAGGGATCCACCCCATGATCCAAATACCTCTCACCAGGCCCTACCTCCATCATTGAGGATTACATGTCAACATTAGACTTGGAGGGGTCAAACATCGAAATTAAATCACCTGGAGATGGGAGGTGGGTGAGAAAGACAGAAAGGAAGGGTTACAGAAGGGAATCGGTGACCTTTTGGGGCTGTTGGACGTGTTCATTTTCTTGATTGTGGTGATGGTTTCACAAGTGCTATACATAGGCCAAAATTTATCAAATTGTACACTACAAAATGTGCTATTTATTGGCAAATTATCGACATAGTGAGGTATGTCAGCTATACCTCACTAAAGCTGTTAAATGCTCAAAAACAGCAGAAAAGAGCAAGCAGATTTTAAGAACCAAAGAGAATCATAAAAATAAAATATAAAAATTGAGATAGAAAACTCAATAGATAAGCATTGCAGTTGACTAGATATATTTGAAAGGAGAATCTATGAACTGGAAGAGCAAACTCAAGATAGTATCTGAAATGCAGCAGAAATGGTAGATGGAAGAATCAGGCAAAGAGATAGACAAAGAAAAATTAGATGAAATAAACATATTCCTAGAAAATGTAACTTATCAAGAAGAAACAAGATACCCAAATAGTTATATAATTATTAAAGTTTGAATTAATAGTTAAAAGTCTTCTCATAAAGAAAAAAACTCCAGAACCAGAGGTTTTATCGGTGGGTTCTGCCAAATATTCAATGGAACAAATAATTTTAATCTTACATAAATATTCTAAAATGTCAAAAAGAAAGAGAAGTCTCTATCTGTTTTATGAAGTTAGCCTAATTGTGACACCAAAGACTGACAAAACCATATGAGAAGCTGCAGAAATCTTAAAGCATTAGCAAGTGGTATCCAGCAATGTATATAAATGATAATGTATTTTGACCAAAGTGGGTTAATTTCAGGAATTCAAGGTTGGCTTAACATAAGGAAAAATATTTTCATGTAATTCACAACATTAACATAAAAAGGACCTTAATAGCTAAGAAAACTTTTTATCCTCCTGTTATTAACATTTCTTCTCCAGCTGTCAGATGAACATACAGTTGTAGATTCAGCAGCTACCTTGAACCATGAGGTGACTTTGAGGATTGCAAAGCAGAAAGGTAAGAGCCTGAATCTTTGATGGTACCAAAGGGCTACCATAACAGCCTTGGACTACTGACCTTCTGACTTCTTCCATGTGAAAGACAAGTAGTATCTTTTCTAAGCCATGGACATGCTTTTTAAAAATTAAATTAGCAGAAGCAAATCCTAATTGACTGTGACACCTGGAGTAGATTAACAGAGGTGAGGGAGCATCAGGAAAAGCCTCACGGAGCACACAATATTTGAGTTGGGACTTGATGAATGAGTACAATCTTACCAGATAGCAAGGATTAGAAAGGAGGAAGGCACTCTAGACACAACAGTAGCAGTGTGGGAAAGTGCAGGGCAGGAAAAAGCAGCTTGTTCAGAAAATAAGAAGATGAGTATAACATGTATATTTCTTGAATATTGTTTCGAACTTAGGCATGGTCTGGGACTGGGGCTGAATTGAACTGGAGAGGAGGGTCACTTTGCAGCTCCATTACATGCAAACCAGCACCTCTGGGGGAAAGCAGTGACCTTTTGCAGGAGCTGTGTGAGTAAACAGATATTAGCCAAGCAGGACGCAACTCAATGAGGGGCAGTGAGTCCTTGACTTGCAGAAAGGTGATGTGAGCTGAAGTTTTTGCCTCATAGCTGAGAATGTGCTTCAGACAAAAGTGACCAGATCAGTCCTTTTCACTGATGGCTCTGCACAGGTGATCCTAAGTCCTTTGCACTAGTGGAGTGAGTTCCCTAACAATAAAGTTCCTGAGAAGGAAAGATGCTATAGATGAACAGAAAAAAAGAGCTGTTCATCTGTGTATCTGGTGATTTGGTTGCCAAACATTTTTTTCCTCAAGAATCAGGAACCTTTACAAGAAATCAGGCTCTGAGGTACCCAATTGCACAATGCCACACACATTGCAATTTTTCTGAGGCAGTCAGTCATAGCGTAATTACTAATAGTGCCCCCTTTCACTTTCAAAAGTATACTGCTTTGGATAATACATTTTATGATCACCTTACTTACTTGTGTAAGGACTTCATAAAGGAATTCTTATATCTTTGCTAGTGCTTTCTCTCATTTGGAGAATAAACAAATCACTACCACTCTCCTTTCCCCCTAAATAAATCTGGGAATCAAAGAGAAACTTTGAGAGGATATATTATTTGATTATAGTGTTTCAGACAGAGACACTTAGGATGGATAGGAAAATGCATCTATAACATAATATGAGCAGCATTGTTTTGCAAAGAATAGGGTCAAAGCTGTGATAATAGAAAGAATATGGATTTAACATATGAGTCTAGGCTGAATGATTTTTGGAGGAAAAAGTGAAACCTAAAACAGGAAAACATGATTGCCCTTGGTAATTCAAGAGAAAATTAGCCACAGGCCTCACTTGTGGAGAGAGACTGAATTATAATAGCCCCTGTTCCTCTTTTTCCTCACCAAGGTAATCAGATGGAGGGTCCCAGGCCCTCCGTCAGTGCCAGCAGGAACCTAGGAGGTGGAGACGTCTCCTCAGACCCTCTCACCACCATTGGCTAAAGTTTGAGGTGCCTGAGTTTTCAAGATACAGACGGGATAGGAATTATAATGGCATTTTTCAGATGGGGATATTGAAACTCAAAAGATGACTTGCTCAAATTATAGAGTTTATAAATGGCAGAACCAGGACTTTGAGTTTAGGATATTCCTCCATGAAAAAACAGAATCATTATAAGGACTCCAAGTTCCCTAGAGAAAACCTGTGGCCTGAGAAATGGCAGAAAGAACTGGGATTTTTAACCTGAAGATAAAGGAGATGTAGAGGCACAGGATATGATCTCTGTCATCAAATCCCTGATGGACTGTCAGATGGGAAAGAAGTTAGACCTGTGTCGGGTGGACACAGAGAAAAAAGCAAGGACTAGTGAAGGGAAGCAAAAAGGAAGCAGATGCCAATTCAACATACAGGAAAGGAAACTAACATTTCCTGAATATCTATCCATGCCAGGCATTTCACATATATATTCCTATTTAATTCTCAGACAGAGGGAAAAAACTGTGAAGTAGATATTATCCTCATTTTAAAAATGAGAAACCAGGAGATTTCCAACTTAGGGTAACGGCAGAGTAGCTTGTATTGCACTAACTCTCCTACCAATAACATTTGTCGACTCTGCACAAAATAGAAAAAAATGGTTTGAAATTACTGGGAAATTATCCAAATCAGGCAGAAACTAGAGGGGATTTGTCCCCTCGAAAGATGAGAACCACGCTGAGTGAGATCTAGTTTATTCAACTTTCATCTGAGGGCAGTCACTAGTCTCTGTGGTGTGGTGGGGCATTTCAGATAGAGCTGAAGCAAAAGGCTGCAGTAATATTGGGGAGTCGGATGATGCATATCGGGTCTTCCAGAGCAGTTAGATGTTGAAGCGGGGGAAATCCCAGAAAGAACAAAGCCACAGAGAGGAGCCCCCAAATCTGCATATAGATTCTACTCAAATCCTTGGCTGACATGTAAACCCTGAATGTGTGGGATGAGACCGCAAGACGCCTATGCAGGAAACAGTAGCTGGAATCCTGAAGAAAAACAAAAAAACCCAAAATACACAACTGAGCAGAGGATTCAGTAGCTGCCCACAATGGAGGCAGAGTTTAAAGTGTAAATACCAACAAATGAGAGAGCCTTAATAAGTACCTCAAGCTTTGCACTGAAATCCCAGAAGGGCCACACCCTAGAATTAAATACCGTATTCCAAGATTAAGGTATTCACCGTAGGACTAAGGGGAAAATCAAAATAGACTTTCCCTAACAAAGCTTAAAACCAACTCCATAAAAGACCAAGGGGATTTGATGGTCATTTCCCTGCCTACCAGAGCAAAACTCAATATTCTTCAAAGAAAGATAACAGAATACAAAATTATCTATGTATAATAAGATATTTTAATTTCTAGACATATGAAAAGACAGAAAAATGTAGCCCAGTGAAGAAAAAAAATCAGCTGATAAAAACAAAGTGACAAACCCGTGATACTGAAATTGGCAGAAGGGAACTACTGTGGTCTGAATGTTTTTGTTCTCCCAGAATTCATGTTAACACCTAATTACTGATGTGATAATATTAGGAGATGGGCCTTTGGGAGCAGATTAGACCATGATGGCAGAGGCCTCATAAATAGGATTAGTGCCCTTATAAAAGACACTCCAGAGAGCTAGTTACCCCCTCCACCATGTGAGAACATAGCAAGAAGGCACTGTCTATGAGAAAGCAGGTCCTGGCTGGGCATGGTGGTTCACACTTGTAATCCCAGCACTTTGAGAGGCCGAGATGGGCGGATCACGAGGTCAAGAGATCAAAACCATCCTGGCTAACATGGTGAAACCCCAACTCTACTAAAAATTAGCTGGACGTGGTGGTGCGTGCCTGTAGTCCCAGCTACTTGGGAGGCTGAGGCAGGAGAATTGCTTGAACTCGGGAGGTGGAGGTTGCAGTGAGCTGAGATTGTGCTGCTGCACTCCAGCCTGGCGACCAGGTGAGACTCTGTTACACACACACACACACTCACGAGAAAGCGGGTCCCTCACCAAACATTAAAACTGCTGATGCCTTGATCTTGGATTTCCCAGCCTCCATAACTATGAAAAATAAATTTCTGTTGTCCACAAACCACCTAATTCAAGGTATTTTTCTGATAGCAGTCCAAATGAACTAAGTCAAGAATTTAAAAATAACTATGATAAATATAATAACAAATCTATAGGAAAAGATGTATTCATTTTTAATGTGTGAAGAGATGAGGAATTTGAGAAGAAATATGAATACTATAAAAAGAACTAAAAGGAAATTTTAGAAACTGAAAAATACAGTATTTGAAATGTAAAAAAAAAAATTAGAAAATATCATGGTAGATTGAATAAAGAAGAAGACAGGATCAGTGCACTGGAATATAGATCAACAGAAATTATCCAAGCAGAAGCATGGAAGGAGAAAAGGTTGAAAAACAATTAACAGAGCTTCAACAACCTGTCGGACAGTATCAAGTGGCTGAGAAAATAGCCACTGGAGTTCCAGAAAAAGAGGGGCAAAAGAACTACACAGCAGAGAAAATATTTGAAAAAACATTGGTCAAATATTTTCCAAATTTGATCAAAAAGAAGAAGCCCATAGATCCAAAAAACAAAACACACCTCAAACAAGATAAATACAAAGAAAATAACATGTAACACATCAAAGTTAAATTCCTAAAATACACAAATAAACAGAAAATATAAAAAGCACCCAGATAAAGCTGATTTCTCATTAGAAACAATTGAGGCCAAAAGACATAATTAAAATGCTAAAAGAAAAAAAGAAAAAAGTTTTCAACCTAAAATTCTGTATCAAATAAAAATTACTTACAAAAATGAAGATAAAATAGGTATTTTCAGATAAATGAAAAGCAAGCTAATATGTTATCACGTGACACAATTACAAAAAGTGCTAGTGCTTACTTTGGCAGCACATATACTAAAATTGAAATGATACAGAGAAGATTAGCATGGCCCCTGCACAAGAATGACATGCAAATTTGTGAAGTATTTTATATTTCAGGCCAGAAGAGAATGAGATGATATATTCAAAGTACAGAAAAAAAAATTGGCAACCAAGAATACTGAACCTGGCAAATCTGTCCTTCAGAAATGAAGGCGAGACAAGGACTTTTCTAGACAAACGAAAGCTGAAGGAGTTTATCACCACTAGATCTACTTTATAATAAATGCTAATGGGAGTTCTTCACATTGAAATATAAAGTGCTAACTAGCAACATGAAAACATATGAAAGCATAAAACTGATAAACATAAATATATAGTCAAATTCAGGATAGTCGAATATGGTAATGGTGATGTATAAATCACAAATATTCATAGTATGAAGGTTAAAAGACAAACTATTTACAAATAATAATAGGTAAAATAACTTGTTAAGGGATACACAATACAAAATGGTATAAATTGTGACTAAAATGCAATGTGGGTGGGAAAAAGCAAGTGCAGAGTTTTTAAAATGCAGTCTAAGTTAAGTTGTTATCAGCTTAAAATAGCCTGTCGTAACCATAAGTGGTTTTATGTAAGCTTCATGGTAGCCACAAAGCAAAAACCTACAATAGGTACACAAGAGATAAAGAGTAAGGAATCAAAGCATACCAGTACAGAAAATCATCTAATCCCAAAGGAAGACAGCAAGATGGGAAGAAGAACCAGAAAGCAATTAATGAAATGGCAATAGTTAAGTCTTTGCCTATTAATAATTACATTGAATATAAATGTATTAAATTCTCCAATCAAAAATTGTAGCTATTGAATGATTAAAAGAAACCCCATGACTCAACTATAGGCTGCCTACAAGAGACTTAACTCACCTATATGGACTTAATTCACCTTTATAGATTAAAAGTGAAGCGATGAAATAAGATATTTCATGAAAATGAAAACCAAAATAGGGCAGGAGTTACATTAGATAAAACAGACTTAAAGTCATACAGTTCAAAAAGAGACAAAGATATAATGATAAAAGGGTCAATTCATCGAGAGGTTATAACAATTATTAACATATATGCACCCAACATCAGAGCACCCAAATACATAAAGCAAATATTCATATATCTGAAAAGAGAGAAAGAATGCAATACAACATTAGTAGAGGACTTCAATACCCTATTTTCAACAATGAACGATCATCCAGATAGAAAATTAATAAGGAAATGCTGAACTTGACTATATTTCAGACACAATGGACCTAACAGACATATACAGAACATTCCATTTAACAGCAGCAGAATACACATTCTTCTCAAATACACATATCATACTACCCCAGGATAAACCATATGTTAGGCTACCAAATGAGTCTTAACAAATGTAAGAAAATTAAAATTATATCAAGTATCTTTTTTGATCATAGTAGCATAAAACTAGAAATCAATAATGGGAGGAATTTCAGTAAATTGACAAATATATGGAAATTGAACAACATATTTCTGAACAAACAATGGGTGAACAAAGAGGCTAAAGGAAAAATTTGGAAACTTGAAACGAATGAAAATGGAAATATAATATACCAAAACTTATAGGATGGAAGAAAAGCAGCTCTAAGAGAGACATTTATAGCAATAAGCACCTACATCAAAAAGGAAGAAAGATCTCAAATAAACAACCTAACATTACACTTCAAAGAACCAGAGAAAGAAGAACAAACTAAGCCTAAAATTGGAACAAACTAGGCTTGGTACAGTGGCTCATGCCTGTAATTCCAGCCCTTCGGGATGCTGAGGTGGGCAGATCACCTGAGGTCTGGAGTTCAAGACCAGCCTGGCCAACATGGCAAAACCCCCTCTCTACTAAAAATACAAAAATTAGCCAGGTGTGGTGGCACATGCTTATAATCCAGGTACTCAGGAGGCTGAGGCATGAGAATCACTTGAACCCATAATGTGGAGGTTGCAGTGACCTGAGATTATGTCACTGCGCTCCAGCCTGGGCTACAGAGTAAGACTCTGTCTCAAAAATAATAATAATAATAATAATAATAATAGAACAAAGGAAATAAAGATCAGACATTTCTCAAAAGAAGGCATACAAATGACCAACAGGTATATAAGAAAAATGCTCGACATCACAAATTATCAAGGAAATGCAAACTAAAACCACAATGAGATATCACCTCACACCTGTTACAATGGCTATTATCAAAAAGATGAAAGATAGCAAGTGCTGGAAAAGATGTAGAGAAAAGGAAACCCTTGTATACTATTGGTAGAAATGTAAATCAGTACAGCCATTATGGAAAACAGTATGGAAATTCCTCAAAAAATTAAAAATAGAGCTACTGTATCATCCAGCAATCCTACTATTGGGTATATAGCCAAAGCATATGAAATCAGTATGTCAAAGAACTATCTGCATTCGCATGTTTGTTGCAGCAGTATTTACAATAGCCAAGGCACAGAAAAACCAAAGTGCCCATCAATGATGAAAGGATTTTAAAAATGTAGTATATATGCATAATGGAGTATTCTTAAATTTAAAAAGACTTCTTAAAAAGAAGAAAATTTTGTTGCTTATGACAACATGGATGAGCCTAGAGGATATTATGTGAAGTGAAATAATTCCACTTCAACTTGGCAGCTTAAAGAAAAAATAAAAATTAAAAAAAGTGAAATAAGCCATGCACAGAAAGACAAATACCACAGGATCTCACTTATATGTGGAATCTAAAAAAGACAAACTCATCGAAGCAGAAATGAGAATGGTGGTTACCAGGAGCTGGGCAGAGGAGGAGGGAGGAATTGGGAAATGTTGGTCAAAGGGTGCAAAATTTCAGTTAGATAGGAGACATAAGTTCAAAAGATCTATTGTACATCATGGTGGCTATATTTAACGACAGTTATTATATAACTGAAAATTGCTAAGGCAGTAGATTTTAAGTGTTCTCACCACAAAAAAGTGGTAAGTATGAAAGTAAGACATACTAATTAGCTTGATTTAACCATTCCACATTGTAAACATATTTCAAAACATGATGTTATATACCACAAATATATATAATTTTAATTTGTCAATTTTAAAAAATAAATATTTATAAAAGAAGAAATGCTAAAGGAAATTCTCTATGCTAAAGAGAAACGGGACCATATGGAAATTCAGCTTTACAGAAAGGAATAAAGGGCACTAGAAATGATAACTTTGTAGGAAAATACGAAAGAAATTTTTCCTTCTTTTCTTAATTATTTAAAACATGAATCGATAGGACTTCTACTTCTAGCCAGTATGGGGTAGCAGGGGCTGAATTTAACCTCCCGTCTGAAACAATTTCTTTTTAAGCCAAACCAAATATATGAAACAATAGCTGTGAAAATATTAGTCACTATGAAATGAAGGACAGTAATCCCTAAATGACAGGAAACAAATATAGCCCTATTATTGACCTGGTTTACCTCCTGAAGGAAGTTTGCAGACCATTACAAGGAAGGCAGAACCATGGCAGAGCCTGCCAATATCCCTGAGTTGAGGAGGCAGAATTGGAAGTCGAGAAAAACAAAGAATCTAGAATTCCCAATGTGGTGTATTTAAAAGGAGAGCTGCACACAGGGAAAACTTCAGAAATCTACAGAAGCTTCCCTTGGGTATTCAATAGAATAATCATCAGCACATGCATATGAACAACTGGACTAAAAAAATCACTCAAAAGATTAGAGGAAACAGTGCTACAACTCACAAGAATAGGAAGGGTCTATTGCCAACAGCCAGAGTAGAATACTTCATAAGTCATAGAACATCAGTTGGAGTACTGAGTACGGTCTTCCCTCAGTAGTGGGAAAAATTAACCCTAGACTAAATGCTGCCGGTCCCTGATAATTGAGCTTAAAGCAAGAACCAAATTATTAAGCTATTTGAAAGTAATTTGTATCTCCAAATAAAGCTCAAGAATACTTTTAGGGATACAAAAATATTCAGCACCCAACAAGGTAAAATTCACAGTGTATGGCATATAGTAAAAAAAATTATCAGGCATTCCAATAACTAGAAAAATAAAACCTATAATGAGGAGAAAAATCAATCAAAACTGACTCAGAAATGACACAAATGATAGAATTAACAGACAAGTATATTAAAACAGTCATTATAACTGTATTCTATATGTTCACCAAGCGAGAGAAAATACTGAACATTAAGTAGAGACATGGAAGATATTAAAAAAAACTGAAACCAAACTTCTGGAGAAGAAAACAACCACATCTGAAATAAAAAATACAATGAATGGGAAGTAGCAGATTAGACATTTCAGAGGAAAGGAGTAGTAAACTTGAAGACACAGCAATGGAAACTACCCAAAATGAAGTACACAAAGGAAAAGACTTAAAAAAAAAAAACACACACACACACAGAGCAACAGTGAAAACTTCATGTGGCCAAATATGTGTGTAAATAGGGTTCCCGAAAGAGAGGGAGCACAGAAAAGTATTTAAAGAAATGGTGATCAAATGTTTCAAATTTGATAAAAATTATAAGTTCACAGATTCAAGGTCAGTGAACACCCAAACCACAAAATTAAAAAAAAAAAAAAAACACAAATATATATCAGTAGCTTTAAATCAGTGACAAAGATAAAATGGGAAAAGTAGAGGAGATACTCTACATGCAGGGCAATGAAGATAAGGAGGATAGCAGATTTCTTGTCAGAAACAATGCAAACTAGAAGACAGTGGCTCAAAATCTTCAAAATTCTGTAAGAAGGCCGGGCGCAGTGGCTCACGCCTGTAATCCCAGCACTTTGGTGGGCCGAGGTGGGTGGATCACGAGGTCAGGAGATCGAGACCATCCTGGCTAACACGGTGAAACTCCCGTCTCTACTAAAAATACAAAAAAATTAGCCAGGCGCGGTGGCGGGCACCTGTAGTCCCAGCTACTCAGGAGGCTGAGGCAGGAGAATGGCGTGAACCCGGGAGGCAGAGCTTGCAGTGAGCCGAGATAGCGCCACTGCACTCTGTCTCAAACAAAAACGAAAACAAAAACAAAAAACCAAAACAAAAAAAATAATAAAATAAAATTCTGTAAAAAAAAAAAATGTCAACCTGGAACTCTTTACTAAGCAAAAACTATTTTAAAAGTTAAGGCAAAATAAATACTTCTTTAGACATACGGAAGCTGAAAGAGTTAATCACAAGCCGACTGGTGGAATAGAAAATGTAAAGGGAAGTCCTTCAAGCAGGGGGGGAATAAGGATAATACCAGATGGAAACCTAGATATATTGGGGTCAGCAAATTATGGCCCATGAGCCAAATCTGATTTGCTACCTCTTTTTGTGAATAAAGTTTTATTGGAACACAGCCATACCTATTCATTCATTTATTGCCCACAGCTGCTTTCATGCTACAATGACAGAATTGAATAATTGTAACAGAAACCACATGGTCTAGAGTATTTATTACCAGGTCCCTAACAGAGAAAGTTTTCTGACCCTTGATCTCCACAAGGGCAGCATAGGACATGGTATTACATAAGTAGATTTGTAATAATAATAATAATAATTTCATTTATTATTTAAAAATCTTTAAAAATAATCATCTGCTTAAGGCATAATAGCATATTATGAGATATATAAAATATGTAGAAGTAAAATGTATGATAACAATGCCCAAAGGCCAGGAGGGAAGAAACTAGAGTATACATGTACAGTGCTAGAGTATACATGTATAGTTACTATACATGAAGTAATACACTATCACTGAAAGTTAGACTGTGGTAAGTAAAAGATGTATACTATAAACCCGAAAGAAACCATTAAAATAACACAAAAAAGATTGTGGCTAATAATCCAACAAAGGAGATAAAATGAGACCATAGAAAACAGTTAAACCAAAAGAAGACAGAGAAGGAGGAAAAGAGGAGCAAAGAACAGTGAGGACAAATATAAAACAAATAGGAAAGTGGTAAATTTAAACACAACCATAACAATAATTGCATTACATATAAATGGCCTAAACATTCCAATTAAAAGGCAGCCTGTCAGATTAGATTTAAAAAGCAATACTCAACTATATGCTACCTTCAAAATCCCACGTGTGTGTGTGTATGTGTGTGTGTCTTTAAAAACACATAAATAGGTTAAAAATAAAAGGAAACCATGCCAGCACTAATCAAGAGAAAGTCAAAGTGCCTACATTAATATCCAAGTAAAAATTTCAGCATGCATACACAAAAAAATTATCAGGGATAAAAAGGATCATTTCATAATGATAAAGGAGTCAATTTATCAAGGGGATACAATGATCTGGAATGTTTATGCGTCTAATAACAGATCTCCAAAACACATGAAGTAAAAGCTAATAGAACAACAGGAGAAATAGATAAATCCACAATTATAGTTGGTGCTTTCAATTATTCTCTTTCAATAATTTATAGAACAGATCATGAACTTTTACTCCAAGAACTATTGCAGGAACATACCAGGAAAGCAGAGAGAATCCACAGACCCTTTGAAGGAAGTGGATTTGCTGCTGCAGGCTTCTGGAGACAGTTGAAAACTGTGAGTGTCCAAAGTGTGAAAGCGTGAAAGGCGGATCATCTGCCCCTGAACATACATTCTCACTTGGGAACTTGAAGGTCCAGATCATGGGAGAAAGATTTGACCTTACCTGGAGCTGAGACAAACTTAGAGAGCTGAATGAAATACAGGGGTAGAGGAAGAAGCGGGAAGAGCCCTGTGGGGACCCTCAGTCCCTGGGGAAGCCACTTCTGACTTTGTCTCACAGGGGTCCTTGGGGAGGCCTATCAGTGGAACTGGGGAAAGACCACAGGGAGAAGGAAACTTCCAGTTGTAACAATTTAAACCTAACAGGAAATTTTCTGGACATAATCTGGGGAGGAGGGTGAACCAGGAATGCAGACACAGAACAGAAATTGCAGCAGGTAGGGAGGTGCAAAATCTGAAAGCCCTGTTTGCTTTCCCAGTGGGGAGGTCTGGAGCCTGGGGTAAGTCCTCAGCCTTGCTCACCGACTGCCTGGAAATAAACTCAGTGCTGTTGGGGTCAGGGGATCAGTGGGAGTGAGACCGGCCTTTGGGGCTGCATGGAGCCAGCTTTCCCCCACTTCCCTGTCGACCTCTATGATGCAGCAGAAGCAGCCATAATACCCCTGGCAACATAAGTCCATTGGCCTGAGTAACCGACCCCCATGTCCCACAGCTGCTGCAGCAAGCCTCATCCAAGAAAGTCTGAGCTCAGACACCCTTGGCCTGCCCCCACCTGATGGCCTTTACCATCAGGTAAAGACCAACCCTGCCCCCACCTGATGGTCTTTACCAGCCCTGGTAGCTGAAGTGAGAGGACATAATCTCTTGGGAGCTTTTTGGCCCTGCCCACCACCTGAGAAACTTATCCAGGTGACGCTAGGGCAAGCTTGTATCCTCCCTATACTACCATAGCTGATGCTCTCTTAAAAGTGCCACCTCCTGACTGGAGGCCAACCAACACAAAACTAGCACAATAAACAAAAATACAACCAAGGACCCTCACAGTGTCCACTTCACTCCCCCTCTACCTCTACAAAAGCAGATTCTTGTATCTAGGACTTAGAGACTTGAAGACAAATCACATCACAGGACTCTGCAGACACTCTCCAGTACCAGCCTGGAGCCAGATCCAGAAAAGAAATAAAAATCACTGCAGTTTGCCTCTCAGGGAGCCACATGCCTCAGCACCCATATCCAGGGGGCATCCTGTGGAATGAGAGAATCTGAATGGCAGCTCCTGAGCCCCAGATCATCCCCGACAGTCTACCCAAATGAGAATGAACCAGAAAAACAATTCTGGTAATATGACAAAACAATGTTTTTAATACCACCAAAAGATCATACTAGCTCACTAGCAATGGTCCAAACCAAAAAGAAATCTCTGAATTGCCAGAAAAAGAATTCAGAAGGTCAATTATTAAGCTGCTCAGGGAGACACCAGAGAAAGGTGAATACCAACTCAAAGAAATTAGAAAAACATTACAGGATATAGATGGAAAAATCTCCAGAGAAATAGACAACGTGAATAAAAAACAAACACAACTTTCCAGAAATTGCCATTGTTTTTTATTCATGCTATTGATTTCTGGAAAGTTGTGATTTTTTTTTATTTATGCTATCTATTTCTCTGGAGATTATCTTCTCTAAGAAGGGCACACTTAGAGAAATACAAAATACCCTGGAAAGTCTCAGCAATGGCATCAAACATGTAGAAGAAAGAACTTCAGAGCTCAAAGACAAGGCTTTTGAACTAACTCAATCTAATAAAGATAAAGAAAAAAAGTTTTTTTTGATTAGCAAAGCTTCCAAGAAGTTTGGGATTATGTTAAATGACCGAACCTAAGAATAATTGGTGTTCCCAAGGAAGAAGAGTAATCTAAAAGTTTGGAAAACATATTTGAGGGAATAATTGAGGAAAACTTCACCAGCCTTGCTAGAGATATAGACATCCAAACACAAAAAGCTCAACGAACACCCTGGAAATTCATCACAGAAAGATCATTGCCTAGGCACATAGTCATCAGGTTATCTAAAGTTAAGACGAAGGAAAGACTCTTAAGAGCTGTGAGACAAAAGCATCAGATAACCTGTAAAGAAAAGCCTGTCACCTTAACAGCAGATTTCTCAGCAGAACCCTACAAGCTAAAGGGATTGGGGTCCTATCTTCAGTTTCCTTAAGCAAAACAGTTATCAGCCAGTTAACATCATACTTAATGATGAAAGATAGAATACTTTCTCCCTAAGATCATGAACAATGATGTTCACTCTTACCACTATTTTCAACATTGTGGTGGAAGTACTAGTACTAGGTGCCAGTGCAATTGGGCAAGAAAAAGATATAAAAGCATCCAGAATGAACGGAAGAAGTAAAACTATCTTCATTTACAGATGACATGATTGTCTATGTACAAAATCATGTGGAATGTTTTAAAATCCCTATCTAGAGACTCAATATTTTAGTCATCAGTTCTTCCCAAATTGATCTACATGTTTAATAGCATCCCATTCCAAATCAAAGCAGGCATTTTTGTAGAAATTGCCAAGCTGATTCTAAAATATGTATAGAAATTCAAAGGGCCTGAAATATCCAAAACAATCTCAAAAAAAGAACAAAGTTGGAAAATCTATTCTACCTGATTTTTAACAACACTTACTATAAAGCTGCAGTAAATATGAAACTGTTATATGGCCATAAAGATAGACATATAAATCAGTAGATCAGAATAGTGAGTCCAAAAAAAGGCCCACATAATATGTAGTCAACTAAAGTCACCAAAAGTAATTTTATTTGAAAAAGATAATCTTTTCAAAAGATGATGCTAAAACAATTGGCTATTCATGTGGAGAAGAATGAACCTTAACCTCCATATCATACTACCTACAAAAATTAATTTAAAGCCAGACGCAGTGGATCACACCTATAATCCCAGCTCTTTGGGAGGCAGAGGTGGGTGGATCTCTTGAGCCCAAGAGTTTGAGACCAGCCTGGCCAACATGGTGAACCCTCATCTCTACTAAAAATACAAAAAAATTAGTCAACGTGGTCGTGGGTGCCTATAATCCCAGTTACTCAAGAGGCAGAAGAATTGCTTGAACCTGGGAGTCAGAGGTGGCAGTGAAGCAAGATCGCACCACCGCACTCCAGCCTGGGTGACAGAGTGAGACCCTGTCTCAAAAAAAATTAATTTGAGATGAAGCATAAACCTAAATTAAAAAGCTGAAACTATAAAGTTTCCAGAAGAAAACAGAAGAGAATATCTTTGCATCTTAGGGGCAAGCAAAATTTCTTAGCCAAGATGCTAAAGCACTAACCATAAGAGAAAGAAACCTGATATGCTGGACTTCACAAAATATAAAACTTCCATTCTTCTAAAAATAACATTAATAAAATAAAAAGGCAAGCCACAGCCTGATAGAAGTATTTGCCATACATAAACCTGAAAGAGAACTTTTATCCAAAATATATAATGAATTCCTATCATTCAATAATGAAAAATCAAAATAATCCAATAAAAAATGAGCAAAAGATTTACACAGATTCATCATAAAAGAAGATATATGAATGGCCACTAAGCACATGAAAAGATGCTCAACATCTCTGGTCATCCAGGTAATGCAGATCAAAACCACAATGAGATGAACAACAATGACTGACAATACCAAGTATGGTGATGGTGTAGAGCAACTCTGACTCTCATATACTGTAATAGTGAGAATGTAAATATTACAACCACATTGGAAAAGAGTTAGGGTGTTTCTTATAAAGTTAAACACGTAATTTCCTATGATCCAGCAATTTCACTCCTAAATATTTGAACATATGTTCACAAAAAGATTTGTGTGAGAATGTTCATAACAGCTTTGTTCAGAATAGCCCCAAACTGGAAACAACCCAATTGTCCATCAATAGGTGAATGGATAAACAGATTGTAGTATATTAATTAAAATACTACTCAGCAACAAATAGAAGAAACTACTAATATGTGAGACAATATGGATCAACCCATAAAACATTATGTTGGGTGAAAGGAGCTTGACAAAAATAATTATGTAATGTTTTGTAATGTTAATAAGATATCCTAGAATAGGCAAACTAAACGATGATGGTAGAAAACAGAATAGTGGTTACCTTTAGGAGAGACACTGACTGGGACAGAGCATGATGAGGGATTTTTCTGGAGTGATGTAAATGTCCAATATCTTTATTGGGGTGATGGTTACCCATGCTATGTTAGTTTCCTAGGGCTGCTGTAACAAAGTACCACTGAGTGCCTTAAAACAATAGTCACTTATTATTTAACATTTCTGGAGACTAGAAGTCCAAAATCAAGGTGTCAGCAGGGTTGACTCTTTCTAATGACTCTGAGGGAGAATCTGTTCTGTGCCCTTCCCAGCTTCTGGTGAAGGATGGCAACCCTTGGTGTTCCTTGGCGTGTATATGCATCACTCCAGTCTCTGCCACCATGTTTCCATGGTATTCTCCCTGTGTCTCAGTGTTTACATTTCCCTCTCCTTATAAAGACCTACCCCAATCACCTCACCTTAATTTGATTACATCTGCAAAGACACTATTGCCAAATAAGGCCACAGTCACAGGTGCTATGGGCTAAGACTTCAACCTGTCTGTTTGGATGGCACAGTCGAAATCATAAAGCATTAGTATATATTTGTCAAAACTGATTAATGGGAGAAAAATTCATGACCTTGGTTTGGTGATGAGTTTTTAGCTATAACACCAAAAGCATAAGCCATGAAATAAAAAATTGAGAAGTTGGGTTTTATTAAAATTAAAAACTTGTGCTCCAAAAGATGCTGCTAAGAGACTGAAAAGGCAAACCACAGACTGGGAGAAAATATTTGAAAAACACTTATCTGGTATCTGGTAAAGGACTAGTATCCAAAATAACAGAGAACTCTTAAAATACAACCATGTGAAAACAAACAACTCAATTAAAAATAGGCACAAGATCTGAACAGATACCTCACTAAAGAAGATATACAGATGGCAAATAAGCATATGAAAAGATGTTCAACATCCTATGTCATTAGAGAATTGCAAATTAAAACAACAACGAGATATAATCACACACCTATTAGAATGTCTAAAATCCAAAAAACTGACAATACCAATTACTGGTGAAGATGTAGAGCAATAGAAAGTCTCATTCTTTGATAGTGGAAATGTAAAATGGAACAGCTGCTTCGGGAGACTTAGGTAGCCAAATATAGTCTTAACATACTCTCTAGCAGTTATGCTCCCTATGACTTGAAAACATGTCCACACTAAAACTTGCATGCAAATGTTTATAGCAGTTTTATTCATAGTCACCAAAACCAGGAAGCAACCAAGATTCCCTTTAGTAGATAAATAGATAAAAAACACTGTTACATCTTTACAATGGAGTATTATTTGTCAATAAATAATTTGAGCTATCAAGCCATGAAAAGTTATGAGCAAATCTTGAATGTATATTGCTAAATAAAAGAAGACATTCTGAAAAGGCTACATACTGTATGCTTCCAATTATATGACATCCTGGCAAAAGCAAAATTATGTTAAGAGTAAAAAGATAAGTGGTTGCCAGGTGTAGGAAGAGAAGGTTAAATGGGTGAAGCACAGGGGAGGTTTTAGGGCTGCAGAACTATTCTGTATGATATTGTAATGGTAGATATATGACAGGATGCATTTATCAAAACCTGTACGACTTTACAGTGCAAAGAGTGAGCCTTAATATATGAAAATTAAAAAAAAAATCTTTTAGGCAATTAAGGTCCGGGACAGAATGTGACAAAGCAATCTAACTGTGTACAAATCTATGAAACAACCTCATGGAAGAGGGTGCGGGTAAAGGTCCTGACCTAAGTAACTTTGGAAATGAGTGGAGTTAATAGAACTAAAGGTAAAGACTATAAATAAATACTGTTCTCTAGTTGATAAAGTTGTTTCCCATGGGGCACTGGCTAACACAATTTCAATAGCACTAAGCCTATATACTGCAAGTGAACAATTAAGTAAATGAATGGCAGATGGTGGGAGTCAGTTTTCTCACTGTTGGAATGGGAAGTTACAAATAAGCAAAGGAGGAAGCTAAAATGGTCCATGTGATAAGAGATTTGAGTTGGAGACATCAGCAGGAACTAATGTTTAGGTTAATGTAGATACAGATGGTGGCATATAGAAATATGTACAGTTCTGTGTATATGCATGGATTCCTTTTAACACACATATTTTTTTCTGTCAGCTGAGAGGGCCTAGGAACAAGGACACACAGTAGCAATGACCACACATGCCAGATCTTGGTTTCTAATACCATTCTCTAATGAAAGGGACCAGGGTTCTTGAAGAAATGGTTGAGTGTAGGAGTAGGGCAGAAAACATATAGCATGATACTGGGGTATCCTGTAGTGCCAGAAAGTAAGAAAGTGCTCATAACACTAAAACAAACAAAAAGAAACAGTAATAGTATTAGGTCAAAGTGATCTGGGAGCCAACCAAAGGAGCTCTCAGGAGACAAAGCTGGAACTATGTAAGCAACAAAGGTAAGAAAGTATTGGATTATAACCCAAAATATAAAATCAATATCTATGAGACCATACTGATAGAAATAAATGATTGGATAAATTAATAAATGGAGAAAAAAAGCCAAATATCCCATGAAGAAGCATTCCAAATTATTTGTGCAGATGGTCTGTCCTCAAGGAGCTAGAATATAACTTTCTTCTCTCCACAAATAGACCCTGGGAAGTTGTTGAAAAAGTTTGGGCTTTAACATCAAATAATCATGAGTGGGAGACACACATCAGACTCTTGTTAGCTGTGTGATCCCAGTGAAGTTACCCTTTTCAAACCTCAGATTTCTGCAAAATGGAGATGGTAATATCACTTAACTACCCTTTATGGTTACTGTGAAGATCAGATGTTTACAAAGCTCTCAGAACAGTGCTTAGGACATTAGGACATAGCATTCAATAACTTAGAGTGTTTATTTTCTTTTTATTTTTTTATTTTTGGAGACAGAGTCTTGCTCTGTTGCCCAGGCTGGAGTGCAGTGGTATGGTCTCAGCTCACTGCAACCTCTGCCTCCTGGGTTCAAGCAGTTCTACCTCAGCCTCCTGAGTAGCTAGGATTACAGGTGTATGCTACCACGCCTGGCTAACTTTTTGTATTTTTAGTAGAGACTGAGGTTTCACCATGTTGGCCAGGCTGGTCTCAAACCCCTGACCTCAAGTGATCCACTTGCCTTGGCCTCCTAAAGTGGGGGGATTACAGGCTTAGCCAGTGCACCTGGCCTAGTGTTTATTCTCTAAGGTAGTGTATTTCTAAGATAGTCTGCTTCAGCTGCTGTAACAAAATGCCACACAGTGGGTTAAACAACAGAAATTTATTTTCTTACAGTTCTAGAGGATGGGAAGGCCAAGATCCAGGACTGGCAGGGTTTGGTGTCTGATAAGTGCTCTCTTTCTGGCTTGTGGATGGTTGTTTTCTCCTTACATGGCCTTTCCATAGTGCGTGTGTGTGGGTGGGAGGGTGGGTGCAGGATTGGGGAACCTCTATCTCTCTTTTTCTCTCTTCCTCTTCTTATAAGGCTAACAATCCCATTGGAGTAGGATCCCACCCTTATGACATCATTTACCTTTAATTACTTTCTAAAGCCCTATCTCCAAATATAGTCACATTGAGGGGTGAGGGCTTCAGTGTAAGAATTTTGGAGGCAGGAACACAATTTAGTCCATAGCAGGTAGACTGAGATACAGAATAAGACAACTTGAATTCTCATTCTAACTTCACCACGTACTAGCTATGTTGGGGAAATCTCTCATGTTCCTTAATTTTTTTCATTTTTAAAAATTGAGGTATTATTTTTATCCAGTAAAACTCACACATTTTAAAATATTGTTAAGTGAGCTTTTTTTAAAAAATAATCCTTTTATTTTAGAACAGTTTTAGATTTACAGAAAATTTTCAAAAATAGTACAGAGAGTTCCTATATATCCTGCAATCAGTTTCCCCTATTACTAATACCTTAAATTCATATGGTACATTTGATCAACTAATATTGACATATTATTATTAACTAAAGCCCTACTTTATACAAATTTCCTTAGTTTTTACCTAATGTTCTTTTCTCTGTTCTGGGATCCCGTCCAAGGTACCACATTACATTTAGTCATCACGTCTCCTTAGGTTCCTCTTAGCTGTGAAAGTTTCTCAGACTTTTCCTGTTTTTGATGACCTTGACAGTTTTAAGGAGTATTCGTCAAATATTTTGTAGAATGATCCCACCTGGGAATTCTGATGTTTTTCTTTTGTCTTTTATTTATTTATTTTTTTGAAATGGAGTCTTTGTTGCCTAGTCAGGAGTGCAGTGGTGCACTCTCAGCTCGCTGCAACTTCTGCCCCCTGGGCTTAAGTGATTCTCCTGCCTCAGCTTCCCAAATAGCTGGAATTACAGGCATGTGCCATGATGCCCGGCTAATTTTTGTATTTTTAGTACAGACTGGGTTTCACCATGTTGGTCAGGCTGGTCTTGAACTCCTGACCTCAAGTGATCTGTCTGCATTGGCCTCCCAAAATGTTGGGATTATAGGCATGAGCCACAGTGCCTGGTCTGATGTTTTTCTTTTAGTTAGACTGGAGTTATGGGTTTTGGGGAAGGAAGATGACAGGGGTAAAGTGCCATGTTCATCTCATCCTATCAAGTGTACACAATACACATGACTTATCACTACTAATGTTGTCCTTGATCACCTGGATGAGGTTGTGTTTATTAGGTTTGTCCACTTAACATCACTCTCCTCCCCTGTGCCCCCTTCCCATACTGTACTCTTTGGAATGCAGTCACTGGCCAGAGTCCATACTTAATGAGTGGGGAGCTATGCTCCACCTCCTTGAGGAAGAAAGATCTACATAATTTATTTGAAATGTTTCTGTGTGGGAAAGTTTTCTCTTCTCCCCTATTTGTTTATTCAATATTTACTTATATAAGTATGGACTAACAGAAATTTATTTTCTTTACAAAGAAAATAAATTTATAATAGAATATTATTGTCACTTTGGCTCCTGTGTCCCTTTTGACATATTCCCATCATTTTTCTTATTCTCTCTGTCTCTCTCGTGCGCACACTTCTTCACTTTCTATCATTACAAAGTACCCCAGAGTCATCTTGTCTCTTCTTGCCCCAGCTCTAGAATCAGCCATTTCTCCATGGAGCCCTAACTCTTAACAGAGAATAGTATTTATTAATAGATCTGGGCACTAAGTGTGTTGTTTTCTGCTGAAGCACCACGGCTTCCAGGCCCTCTCAGGGAACAGAGCTATGAAAACACATGGGTGTCCACTAACCCGTGTATGCTCACACATCTCTTTTTATTTTTTATCTACACAAACAAGTAAATGCGAGTTTATACAGATATCACTGAACGTAACCCAGCACCACAGGGTTCTCTCCAGCCTTTCCCCCTTGCTTAGTGGGTCTTCCTTCTCTAGCAGTGAGAAATCTGGCTTTCATTAGCAGCTCTTCTTTTATTGCTTTTATAAATTAGCCTTTTGTGTAAGATTTCATTTGAAAACCAAAACAACAAAAACAACTTCCACAGCTAAATAACAAATTGAAAACCCATTGGACTAGACTATGCATAGCTAAAAGCCCTTTTATCTCCAAGGATCTCCGATGCTGCAGGGTTGGGAGGGAAGTGGAGCGGAACTTTGTCTTATTATCTTTGGCTAACAGAGTGGAGTGGATTGGATTGGCTTGGAATTCATCCAGCATTCAACAAGTATTATTGAGCCCCTCTTAGAGGCCGGGAACAACCCCAAATGCTGGGTGCAGGATGAGCAAGGAAGCAAGTCCCTTTGTGGGGCTGACCTCACAGTGGGGGACAGACAACATGCACGTAAACAAATACAGACGGTTCAGAGAGAGACAGGTGGCAAAAATAAAACACCATAAAGAAACGCAATATGATGTGGGGGAAGACAAGAGGTAAAGTGGGGGTGGTGAGAAAAAGTGGCTAACTTTGAGCTGAGGCCTGGGAAGGGTGAGAAGGAGTCAGATATTTTAGACCTAGAAGAAGAGCGTTGTAGGCACAGGAATTGTTAGGAGAAGCAATATGAAGCAGGAACACGCTGGGCTCATTAAAGGGGCAAAAAGAGGATCAGATAGGCTGAGCAGAGTAAAAGAGGAGAGTGGCAGCAGGTAAGGTTGGAGGCCCCAGAGAACAATAGGGCGTATAGATCAGAGAGGGCATGTCGATTTTATCCATAAGAAAATAGAAAGGGATAGAAGATGTCTATTAAACAGAGATCAAGTTTATATCAGTTGATAGAGGATGTTAAAGCTTAGGCCCAACTAACCAGCCAGAGGAGTCCAGGTGAGAAATGAAGAAATGATCCTGAACCAGGCCCAGAGCATGCAAACAGCAAAGACTTTACCCTCCCTCGGCTGAACCCAGCAGATGAGTGGATTCATGGACACACTTTCAAGGTGGGTCCTGGCATGCACTAACTTATGAACTAAGAGCGCCCTGCTCTAAAAGCTATGAATACAAGCCCAAATTCCCTATTGATATGTGGGAACTGGAGTCCCCAGGGAACTCCTCAGATATCTTGGATCACCAAATACACAACCCAATCCTGATGCTGCTGCCCAAATTCTGAATGATACGGCTTGGCATTTAGCGTCTTCACTGGGTGTGGTTCCCCAGCCTATCAGCATTGTGCACATCCATTCCAGCAAAACCAAAGTGTTGCTGGCTGGGAGTATCTCACCCCATGTGCATAACTGTCCTCTGTCTCCTTCCACTCAGCCCCTCCACATCCATAGGTCGGTTACATCTTCCAACACCTGACTCTAAACCCATCTCCGGGAAGACCTTCCCAATTGGCCAAGCTCATTCTTTGGCCCATATCCAGTCTAGGTCTCTGCTCCACAGTGGGTACTTGGGACATCCTTCTCACATTAAATGTAAAAGGTATGCCTGTTTCAGATGCGGTTTTAATGATAATCTCTTCCTCCCCACTCAAGGAAGTTACACAGAGGCAATAAAGATGGATAATAGGTTGATTAGGTTGATACTAATTGATATAGGATGATATAGATTGGATCCAACTGACCAACCTGAGGAGTCAAAGCTCTTGTTCCAGAAAATAGCTTTTGTCCCAGAAAAAAAAAAATGCTATTGTTTTTATGGTAAAGTGGAATATTTTGAAATGGAGGTTGCATTTCTTCATATGGTTTCGTGTACCTATTACTGCTTCCCCCACTATTAATGCAGCTGCCCTGAGAGGGCACAGCTTGGAACAAAGAGTCCATTTCTCAGCTTGTGAGCTTCTAAGTAGATATTTGTACAACAGCAATGAAAGCATTAAAAACTGAAGTTTCCAATCTGAAAGTTGTGCTTTGAAGAAAGAAAAATGATTATAGGTTTATTTTTTGTTTTTATTCTAGAAGTTTGGTTTTGAATATCAGAAAACATAGATTTAAACAATATTGTAGGGAAGAATACATAATAATATAAGTATATTTTCCTTCCCCCAAATAGATGGATCAGTTGGGGAGATGGAGAGTAGAAGAGGATATGACTGGAACTTAGTTGCTGGTCCCTGAGAAGTGGCTGAGCCCTTCTATCTATTTAGGTTGAATTCTTGGCAGGGTGCTGCTGGAATTATAGGAACCTGATAGACAAATTAGATTAATTGTGGGGAGAAGGTAGGGTGGAGACTCAGAGAGCAGGGTGATGAGATCTAGGCTGGGGAAGCAGCAAGGCTCTCAGGGAGCTCTGACTTACCACGGTCTGAGAGGTGGAGCAGCCATGCGGACTGAATTGCCTAGGCATTCGGGTTCCCAGCCTGCATCAGAGGCTTATGCTTCCCAGCACAGTGAGAGGAAATCAGAAAAAAGCTTCTGTGGCCCCAGAGGAGAGGATTGGCAAATCCAAAGGAAGCCAGAGCAGCAGGAGGGATGTAGGCAGCCCTGGTGCCCTGAGGACATCATTAGCTGCGGGGTGGAATGGAATGTGTAGTGGGTTAACAGCTGATATCAGAGAGCAGGAACACCCTCAACGAAGGGGGTCAGCAAGTCAGGGATCAGACACCCTCTGCCCATACTCACCGCAACATCTCCCAACCAAGATCAATGGGCAAAGGGAAAGTGGGAGAGAATCTTAAAGCCATTATATTTAAATCTGGAAGTGACAGGGTTTACCTTAAATTGGGAGGAAGACTTTCTACTACTCAGAGGAATGAGTGGATATAAGCTAAGTAACCAGTTGTAATAACATTAGTGATAATAATAACAAACACACATATGACACCTACTACTATGCAGCAGGCACTGTCCTAGATACCTGGCATGTGGTAACTCATTTGATCCTAGTAATACATGTATGAGATGGAAACATTTCAGCACACTTAAGTGTCATGACTATTATTTGCAGTTTATAAAGCACTTTTTACCTATATTATTTCATTTTATGACTCTTTTTAGACATGAAGTAAGTAAGGTTTTTGCTCAAAAGACTTGCCCTAGGCCATATAATTGGTAAATAAAATATCTGAACTTGAACCCAAGATTCCCATCACTTGGTCTGAGTTCTTTCCACTGTGCCACAGGTGTTCAGTAAATAGATATTTTAAAAAACAATTGAATGTATTATCTGGCCGTAAAGAAGGAGACTTAAGACTGAAACTATGTGTGCTTAAAGATTTTGAGGTTGATTAAAGAAGGGTAAGAGCAGAGGAGATTGTGAAGGCATGTGGAATGCAGTCAGGAAGAAAACTGGGGAGTGTCCTCTAGAAAGAAGGTGTTCTTAAAAGGTCACAGTGACCCTGGTAACAATGAGCACAGATAGAGTCCAGATCTTGGTTTCTAAGTATCAGTCCCCACTACAAGGAATGTAGGCTTTTTAGAGAAAAGGCTGATTCCAGGGCTAAGGCAGGGAGAGTAAATGGTGAGCCTGGAAGTCCTGGTGCCAGAGTAAGCAGCTGCTCGATGGACAAAATGATGGGGTTGCTGTGGAAATCAACAAGGACCACTCAAATGAAAACAAACAAAGGCTACTTATTCTGAGCTTAGTAGGGCATGGGAGTCAGCCGCTGTCACTTGTATTTTGGCAGAGACTTGAATGCAGTCTGAGGAGTGGGAAAGCCTACATACATGTAGTAGGAGAAAGGGGAGACTTCAGATGGACCTTGACTGGGGGGTCTGACATGGGGAAGCTGTAGGGAAGCTAACTAGAAGTGGGGTGTCCTATATGATTGCTTAAAGAAGCATATTTGGTTTCTCTGGTCCTAAATTGGAATCAGAGACAAAAATTAGGGAAGTTGTCAGTTGTTGGTCTAGTCCTGGCCATGTTCAGCTGATTATTAGAGGATTTATTGTTTGGCTTCTGGTATTGATTGTTAGAGACAGTGGTCTGACTTCCTACAAGTCTGACTTATGGATAGCAAACTGGCTTGCTGGGCTGGTTACTATAGGTAATGGGTTGGTTTTCTGGGCTGGTGGCTGCGGATTATGGGTCAAACGTTTAGTTTTACATGTGGTTTGGCCATTGTTCATTTGCCTGTTGTGCATCTCAGTACATCAAAAGGAACACAGAAGCCAACCTAAAATAGTCAAGCAAATTGGGGATAATTTAAACATTAAAATGAGTAATAATAGTCAGGATTGTAACTTACCGAATTAAAAAATAACCCACGAGTTCATTCTGGTACAAAACGAACAAGTAAACGAATAAAGTGAGAGATAAGAGAGAAGTCGTCCTTATAGTAGAATGACAACTAAAAAGCATAGAAGAAATGATAGAGTAAGAGAGTCAATATTTTGCAATAATTGATTCAGGTAAAGATCACTAAGGGATCTAAAAATCTTTAGGTAATATTTCATTGGTGATTCAGAGCAGAGTATCTCCCACAGATCACTTAGTAACTAAATACAAAGGGAAAAATCTCTTCATAGTGTGGAAACGTGGTATATCCCACCTTAGTTAAGTGATCAAAGCGAGCATCACCTAGCATGGGACAAAGCAACATCAAGGCCTTACGATGTCATGCACTGAGAAGAATATAACATAATGTATGCAGTGTTCCTGCTCTACATGGATAATCAGAATCCAATTACAATGAAGGATCAGACATTCCAGAGAACAACTGCTATCCTCTTCAGAAATGTTCATGTGGTAAAAGACAAAGAAAGGCTGAGGGACAGTTCCAGATTAAAGGAAACAAAATTAACATGACAACTAAATGCAATGCATGGTCATGTATCGGATCCTGGATTGGAAATTTCTTGTTGCTGTTGTAAAGGTCAATTATTGAGACAATTGGCAGAAATTAGAATATGGAATCTCTTTTGGACAACGGTATTGTATCAATAATACATTTCTTTCTTCTTAGGAGACACATGTATAAGTCTTTAGGGGTGAAGGGCCATAATGTCTGCAATTTATCCTTAAATGATTCAGCAAAAACAGCAACTAATAATAGTTTTTTTTTTTTTTTTTTTTTTTTTTAGTAGGGACAGGGTCTTGTTGCATCACCCAGGCTGGAGTACAGTGGCATGATCATAGCTCACCGTAACCTTGAACTCCTGGGCTCAAGTGATCCTCCTGCTTTGGCTACCCAAAGTGTTGGGATTATCAGCATAAGTCACCACACCAGCCAATAGGTCTATTTTTATGAAGAGAAAGAGCTAACACAAATATGGTATAATGTTAAACAACAGGTGGATCCAGATGAAGGATATATTAGTGTTCACTGTAATATTCTTGCAAATTTTCCGTAGATTTGAGCATTTTCAAAATAAAAAGTAAAAAAAAAAATATGCAGAAAGGGAGCTGATGCTCAACTGTGCTAAACATTGCTAATAGGTCAAATAAGATGACATAGGAAGCGGCCACTGGCTTTAGCAACATGACAGTCACTAGTGACCTTCACAAGCAGTTTTGGAGAGGTGGGACAGAGGCTGAATTGGCAAGGATTGAGAAGAGAATATAAATTGAGGGAGTGGAAATAGCAATTTGAAACATGTCTCTTTAAAACAGAAATAGTTCATATAGGATAGGATGGAATAGAATTAGTTGCTAGCGTCCATTCTGTTCTTTTGTTACTAGTTATTATTTTTAGTTATACTCTAAGTTCTAGCATACATGTGCACAATGTGCAGGTTTGTTACGTAGGTACACATGTGCCATGATGGTTTGCTGCACCCATTAACTCGTCATTTACATTAGGTATTTCTTCTAATGCTATCCCTCCCCCTGTCACCCCTCCATGACAGGCCCTGGGGTATGATGCTCCCCACCCTGTGTCCAAGTGTTCTCATTGTTCAATTCCCACCTATGAGTGAGAACATGCGGTGTTTGGTTTTCTGTCCTTGTGACAGTTTGCTCAGAATGATGGTTTCCAGCTTCATTCATGTCCCTGCAAAGGACATGAATTCATCTTTTTTTATGACTGCATAGTATTCCATGATGTATATGTGCCACATTTTCTTAATCCAGTCTATCATTGATGGACATTTGGGTTGGTTCCATGTTTTTGTTATTGTGAATAGTGCCGCAATAAACTAGTTATTAACTAGTCTCTAAGACTATATAAACCAATCTGGCCTGGATTTATTCTCAGAACCAAGTAAAGTGCTTTGCATTGATCTAAGTACTTAACTCACTCCATGGACTTGGGATTTAGCATTAATTTGGGGTCAAAAGCTTTTACAGTCTCCTTCCCTTGGCTGAGAACTCCTCTTAGAATTGCCCTCTAAGGCCTTCTGGCTGTCTCTCGCTACCGATTTCCCAGCCTTTTCCTCCTTCAGTTCACAAATGGAGCTCTGCAGAGAGGAGAGAGGCAGGGCCCCTCCTCCAGTGTCTGACATCTGCTCCATCCTTGGGGGAAGAACCTGATAAAGCAACTTGAAGCTACCACAGCTTCTAGGCCAAAGTCCCATTCTCTCCAGTCCTACACATTTCTCTCTGGTTAATCACTTCTTCACCTTTTCTACTGTCCTCTTCGTTGGCATGAATTCATTCAAATTTTTGTCTTTCCTATCCATTGCTGAAATTTGCTTCCTCTGCTATATCATTGGATACTACTTCCTTTTGATACAGAACCTTAACATTTCCAAAGTTTAAGTTCATACCAAACTATTGTCTCTAAGAAACATAATAGTTCTACCACACAGATCATTTCAAACATATTTGTTAACCAAAACTTTAACAATGACAGGGTGTTACAGTGTTTCCTCACATGTCAGTTCCAAACAAGTTTCCCTTTAAGAATTCTGGTAATCAATGAAGGTTCTTCTGGTAGGATTTATTGCTGAGAATCATGGGCTTCCTAAATGCAGTCTCCAAAGTTTAATGATTTTGCAAAGTGTGATCAGAAAGTGCCAAGGAAGACCCTAGAGACACTGACTTCCCAACTCTCAAGTAACCCTACCAGCTTCAAAGGTCATGAGCTACAAATATCAACTGATTTATTCCTCACAATAGGCCTGCCAGGTAGTTTTATTGGCCCCATTTTACAGATGAGAAAACAGAGGCTCAGAAAGGCTAAACCTTCCTATACACAGAGGGTTGAGGAACCAGGATTGAAAATCTGTGCATTTCCCGCTATGTCAACCTGCCTTCAAAGAATGATTTCATGTCCTTCAGTTGTCCAAAAGAACAGAGACTGGGTCAGCCTTGCAAACATATTTTTTAAAGACTCAGATATGAAGCAACCGTACATAAGAGGGATGTTACGGAGAGGTTGCACATGAAGGTAATCTTTGTAAATTGAATCACATTGTAAATGCACTGGCTTTTTAGATAATTTCTGAAGCAAATAATTTTGTATTTGTGAATCTGGATGTTCACATATGTATCCTGTTTGTCTGCTGCAGAAATTACTTGTTCTCAGCTATCACAAAATAGATACACAAAATAAATAAATCAAAGACCATCACTCAGAAGCAGGGAATAGAATACTAGTTCAAGGAGGGGTCGCCAACCTGCATAAAACATTCAAGATAACAGATAAATGACCCCCAACTCACGACTAGCTCTAGTTGAGTGTGGTTGTGTATATGATCTATTCTTTTTGAATGGAGCATAGACAGGGAGACAGTGCACAGAGAGGCAGGGATGGAGTCAGAAAGAGCAGGAGGAAGGGAGAGAACCACAAAAAACAGAAAGAAAGAGAGTGAGACAGAGGAGTAGGAAACAAGGAGAATGAAGCTGGCTGAAAGGCAGAGATGGGAGAGAGAGGGACGGGGACATCAGCCAGAAACGGATTGGAGAGACAAAAGGAAAGGGAAAGAAGGACATGAAGAAAGGAAACAGTGAGGATGGAAGATAGAGGGTGGAGGGAAGAAAAGTGCTCAGTAAATGTAGCTGCCTGGGGCCCGTTCCCTGCAGTACCTGCAAGGCACTCTGCTCCACAGCCTGTGCCATCCTACCCATCTCAGTTGGTTAAAACCTTCCACCACGGGCCTGCTTTCAGGGCACACCTGACTCAGACCCCCCAGGGCCCCAACCCTTCCCTGACCAGGACTTTGTGGGGACAGTGCGCTCCATCCCCAGGAGGCAAGCCTGCTACAATTTATTGCCCAGAAAATCCACAATCTCCCCCTGGGACTTGCCTCAAGACCCGTTCCTGCATGCATAACCAGAAAAGAGAAGACCTTGGCTAGGCACAGTGGCTCACTATAATCCCAGCACTTTGGGTGGCCAAGGCGGGCAGATCACTTGAGGTCAGGAGTTCGAGACCAGCCTGGACAACATGGTGAAACCCCATCTCTACTAAAAGTACAAAAATTAGCCAGGCATGTTGGCGCATGCCTGTAATCCCAGCTACTCAGGAGACTGAGGCAGGAGAATCGCTTGAACCTAGGAGGCAGAGGTTGCAGTGAGCTGAGATAGTGCCACTGCACTCCAGCCTGGATGACAGAGCAAGACTCCATCTCAAAAGAAGAAGGAGAAGGAGAAGGAGGAGGAGGAGGAGGAGGAGAAGGAGAAGGAGAAGGAGAAGGAGAAGGAGAAGGAGAAGGAGAAGGAGAAGGAGACCTGAAGCGTCCATCTTCAGGTCTCTAATGGGCAGCCTTATGACACAAAGTCTCTGTGCAAATCCAGAGGCCAGGAATATGACCGATAATTAGGGACCACACAGAGAGATCTTGGAAAAAAATGCTAATTGATCTGCCACCGATGGAATTTGCTGTTTCAGGAGCTGATGAGTTCCCCATCACAGGAGAACTCATGCAAGCAGAGGCTGGAAACCAAACCTACCTGTGATTGAGCTGAATGAGCCCAGATCTCTTCTGTGCTTCCTATTTCTCCTAAAACCTATGAAAAATAGCTTTTAAATCCATCATTACTCTTAAAATCTTACTCTATTTATGTGATTAGAAAACTCCTTCCATCACATATATAGTTCAAGGAGAAAGTTCATCCAAGTCCCCATTCAAATGATCACAAATTCTGAATCAGTGGGTTTTGAATTAGTGGGGTTTCCCAGGAGGATTCAAATGTTCCACCCAGGAGACATGAAGAAGAAGGTTCTCGCCTTCCCTGGGAACACAGCCCAAGGAAAGAAGAGGAGATGGCAGGCAGGCTGCCTCTTGTGCATTCCAATAGACCTGCTGTCTCTCAGAATCTCAATGTTCCAGCCCCAGAACAGTTGGTGAAGATGGGATTTCAGGGAAGCAGTGAAAGCAGAACTGCCAGTCATTCAAGCATCCGGTGCTGGGGAGGGTGGTTTCTCCAGGGGATGTGCCAAGTTCGGGGCCCTGACCCTTCCTGCAGGCTTCCATCAAATGTCATCACTTCCACGAAGCCTGACCTGACCCTTGCTTCAATACCTCGGACAGCACCCGAGCTTCCTGCATACACAGCGCTTTCATCCTGGCTGGTTACTATCTCCCTACACTACTGGGACAGAAGTCATGCAAGGGGTTCTTACTATCTGGAATGGAAACACTGCATGAGGTTACAGGGGCCACAGGCAGGAGGAGTTGCCCATTTCCTCTTGCTCCATGGATGCTCTGAGTGCTTTTTTTTTTTTTTTCTTTTTTTTGAGACTGAGTTGCGCTCTTTTTGCCCAGGCTGGAGTGCAATGGAATGACCTCGGCTCACTGCAACCTCCACCTCCCGGGTTCAAGTGATTCTCCTGCCTCAGCCTGCTGAGTATCTGGGACTACAGGCACCCACCACCATGCCCGGCTAATTTTTGTGTTTTTAGTAGAGATGGGGTTTCACCATGTTGGTCAGGCTAGTCATGAACTCCTGACCTCATGATCTGCCCACCTCGGACTCCCAAAGTGCTGGGACTGCAGGCGTGAGCCACCACGCCTGGCTGAGTGCTTTTTGATCTAACTAGTTGTGAGTTATTTTTAGAGCTTTGCTTTATCTCCACCTCTGAGCCTCACTTGACCCATTTCTGGCTGCCTGCTTCTTATTCTCAGAACTGTCCCATGTCCCCCTCCAACCTACCGGCTCAGATAACCTTCCCTTAGGGTTCCAGCCTCCTTGGGATTTGCCCAGCCCCTGCACTGCCTAACGAGGGCTCTTCACCTGTCTGGGTTCTTCCTTTTCTGCCAGGGCAGTCCTACTGGCTCATACTGTGGGCCAGCCCAGGAATTCTCCCTCTGTCCTTCAGCTGTCCTGACATGCTGAGAATTCCATGGAGGCAGAAACTGTGTCTCACCCCTCTCCGGATCCCCGACCCCTACAACAGTTGCCTACAGCAAGGAGTTCGGTTAAAAAAAAAAAGTCAAATTAAAATTGAACTGAAAGGCAAAGAAAAGTAAATGCTTTCTTCTGTAATGCAAGATTTTAGGAAGGAGGTCTTAAGACAAATCAGAGGAGTGGACTAAATGATTTTTTGTTTACAGTTTCCCTCTCCCTTTCCTAAACAATCATTCATGGGACCCTACAATTATGTCTTAAAATGGCCCTCAGGAATGACCAGCAGTGGCCAAGGCCCTGGCCCAGCTTGATGCATGCGTGGGTTGCACCATAGGGAAGCATCATCACCTTATTGCACCTGCCTCTGAGCCTCCCTCTCTGGAATTGTCCAAAATTATCCTCTTGGCTGTGAGCACCATTGGCTGGCACTATGCAGCAACCATCCTCCCTTTCAGAATGCTCATTGCATCTGGGTCTTAGGGGAGGGGGATGGAGGCAGCCCAGTGCTCTGTTGTTTGTCCCACAAACATGATTTCACTTGAAATATGATTTCCATTTGCTGAATGCCTCTGCGAATGGGCAGGAGATTGCTATGTTGTTGCATGTCACACTGAATTTGGCTAACTTTAGAAATTCCCTACAGAAGATGCCTTCTTGTTAAATCACCAGGTCTTTTGTCATTATAACCCATCCAAACATCAACATTTGGTTTCTTCTGTTCACTAGTCCTCTTGCTTTCCCATGTATAACAAAATTCATGCAATCCCTATGGAGACTGGTTTGGATGCAGTTTAACAGACTTTCATCATTGACTTCCAGCCCCCTTCTCAATGCACAGGTCCAACTTGGGACAGAATAATATATTGCAACCAAATTCGACTCAAGATCTATTTGTCAAGTGCCCATGGTGTGCCAGGCCCTGTGCCAGGAGCTAGAGACCTAGCTTGCTTAGTGGCTGACTTTTCTGTTGCTTGCATCACAGAATCTAGAGGCTAGATTCATATAGCTTTAAACAAAGGATGAGTACAAGTGCTCTTCATCTAGGACGTGGAATCAGGGACATCACTCTAGGGCTTCCATTCAATAAAAACACTGTACTAGACCCTGTGCTTGGTACTAGGGAAATAAAATGAATGAGACAATTTGTCTTCCCAAGGAGCTCACAATCTGGGGATGGGGGAGATGAATGAATAAAGAGAGGATTGCAGTAGTGTTTGGTGGATCATGTGATAGAGGAAAATTTGGGGTGCTGGGGGACCCCACCTTGCACAGATTAAGGAGGAATGACAAATGTAAGAGAAGGCTTCCCAAGGTATGTGACATTTGAGCTGAATCTTGAGGGATGAATATGAGCTTGCCAAGGGAATGTAAGAAGTAACATCTGAACAGCACAAGCAAAATTACAAAAATGAGAGGAGGCCCACAAAGTTCACGGAACACTAATTACTTGAACTTCCAAGGGAAGGAAGAGAAATAGATGCATTTGGAGAGGAAGATAAGAGTGAACTTGTAAGAAGTTCCTTAGGTTAGCTAAGGAATCAATCTATTGCCCCAACATGCTGGAATCCAGGAGATCAGTTAGAAAGCTTTTGTAATAATCCCAAAGACAAATTATAAGGGTCCAAACCAAAGGAGTAGTTGTGAGAAAAAGGATAAGTGCATCCTTTCCTTCCTTCCTTCCTTCCTTCCTTCCTTCCTTCCTTCCTTCCTTCCTTCTTTCTTTCTTTCTTTCTTTCTTTCTTTCTTTCTTTCTTTCTTTCTTTCTTTCTTTCTTTCTTTCTTTCTTTCTTTCTTTCTTTCTTTCGACGGAGTTTCTCTCTTGTTGTCCAGGCTGGAGTGCAGTGGCGCGATCTCAGTTCACTGCCACCTCTGCCTCCCAGGTTCAAGCAGTTCTCCTGCCTCAGCCTCCTGAATAGCTGGGATTATAGACGCTCGCCACCACTCCCGGCTATTTTTTTTGTATTTTTAGTAGAGATGGATTTTCGCCATGTTGGCCAAGCTGGTCTCACGCTCCTGACCTCAGGTGATCCACCTGCCTTGGTCTCCCAAAGTGCTGGGATTACTGGTGTGAACCACTGCGCCCAGCTGGATAAACGCACTCTAAGACATCTTTTGAAGATGAAAGCTGCAGGATTTGATGATGCGTTAAACATGGGAGGTGGAATAGATAAGGATAAAATCAGAGATTATGTTTCCTGCTTGAGTGGAAGGGTAAATTACCAAGGCCTGTAGAACAGAACCGACAATATAATAATATTAACAATAATAATGGTATTTTGAAAGAATCACTAATGTGAGGGACTTGTAGGTACTTTTTAAAACTCCTAAATAAAATTAAAAAGCAAGGACAAAGCAAAAAGGAAAAAGATCTATGTGGAGAACAACAACAAAAAGGAGATTAATTGAAAAAGTAAAGGTATTTTTAAAGATGAATATAGAATATCTATAACAGAAGTAATAATCAAAGACTTTTAAAAAAAAGAACAAAGAGCAAAACTTTCTGAACTGAAATCAAAGCTGAATACATAGAAAGATTCACCAAGTTAAGAATAAAAATAAATAAAAGAAGGAATATTGAAGTCTTTCACCACAGTCGTATTTCTGATTATTTATTCTTACACACCAAATATCTTTTGTTGTATATATTTGGATGCAAAATTATTTTGTGCCTAAAAGTTCTTGAAATTATTCTTTCATTATAAAGTTGGCCTTCTGTCAATACGACCCAAGTTTTCCAGATCTTGCTAGTATGTGGTAACAAATGAAACTACAGTTTTTATTCTCACCCACTCAGGCAGGAGCTATAGACTTCCTCAAAGTCTCTCTCTGCTAGATTGAGGAGTACCCACGTGGCAGGGGTTCAGTTTAGCTCATTAACAAGCTCACTCCTAGTGGATGTACCTCCTGTTCCACAAGACATCTATGGGTGAGCTCCAGATCTTCTAGTACCATAATTTATCATCAGACTTCTATTGGAAACTGACATGCCTATCTGGTGCCACTGCTCTTCTTCTAGGTTCGTGAATGACATTGGTTTATGCTTCACTTCTCTTATAATGTCTGTGTCTATTTTCACTATCGAGATAACATTGGCCTCATAAAATAAGTTAGAAGGTGTTCTCCCTCCCTGCCTTTACTTTTTGAGTTTGTGTTTGGCAGAATTATCACTGAAGCTGTCCAGGTCTGGAGTTTTCTGTGGGAAGATTTTAAATTATAAATTCTATTTCTTATATAAACCTATAGGACAGTTCATATTTTCTATGTGTTATTCAGAGCCAATTTAATTTCTGTCTTTTTTTTTTTTTTTTTTTTTTTTGAGACAAAGTCTCAATCTGTCACCCAGGCTGGAGTGCAGTGGCATGATCTCAGCTCACTGCAACCTCCGCCTCCCACGTTCCAGCGATTCTCCTCTCTCAGCCTCCTGAGTAGCTGGGACTACCGGTGTGCACCCCCACACCTGGCTAATTTTTGTATTTTTAGTAGAGATGGGGTTTCACCCCATTGGCCAGGCTGGTCTCGAACTCCTTACCTCAAGTGATCTGCCTGCCTTGGCCACCCAAAGTGCTGGGATTGCCGGCGTGAGACACCATGCCTGGCCTAATTTGTGTCATTCAAAGAATACGTTTATTTCATCTAAGTTGAATTTATTGGTGTAATGTTGTTGGAATTTCTTCCTATACCTTAATGTCTATAGGATCTATAGGGCTGAACTTTTTCTTTCATGATACTGGTGATTTATGTATTTACTCTTTTATTCTTGATTAATCCAGCTAGAGGTTTTATTGATTTTGTTGATCTTTTCAAGGGACCTGTTTTTGGTTTCACTGATGTTTCTCTACTGTTTATTTTCTATTTATTGATTTGTACTCTTTAGTTTCCCTACTTCTGCTTATCTTACGTTTAATTTGTTTCCCTTTTTCTAGCTTCTTAGGTTGAAATTAGATAATTGAGATGAGACCTTTCTTCCTTTCTAATATAAACATGTAAAGCTATAAATATCTCTCTAAACACTGCTTTAGCTGCATCCCCCAAACTTTGACATGTCATATTTTCATTTTCATTCAGTTGAAAATATTTTCTAACTTCCCTTGTGATTTCTTCTTTGATCCTTGGGTTATTTAGAAGTGCATTGAATTTTCAAATATTTGGGGAGTCTCCAGATACCTCGTTTTATTATTGGTTTCTAAATGAGTCATGTTTTGCTTACAGAATGTATCCTGTATGTCTCAATCTTTTGAAACATAGTGATACTGTTTAATATCCCAATGTGTAGTTTATCTTGTTCTAAGTGCACTTCTCCTGTTCTTGGGTGGCATTTTTTATATGTGTCAGAAAGGTCAAATTGGCTAATTACTGAAAGAGGAATGTGGAAATCTCCAACTATGCTTGTGAATTTGTCTATTTCTCCCTTCAGTTTTGTCAGGTTTTGCTTCATATTTTGAAGCTCTGTTATTAGGTGTACTTAGGATTGTTACAGCTTCTTGATTAATTGACCCAATCATCTTTGTGAATATCCGTAATAACATTCCTTCTTCTGAAATCTACTTGTCTTGATATTAATATAGCCACTCTACCTTTCTTTTGATTAGTGTTTGCGTTGTGTATCTTTTGGCATTATTTCGGTTTTAATGTATTTTGTTTATATTTAACATGTATTTCTTATAGACATAATATACTTAGGTCTTGCTTTTTTAACTATACAATTTCTGCCTTTTAATTGAAATATTTAAACTAGGTACACTTTTATGAAATTATTGACATGTTTGGATTTAAGTCAAACATCTTGTTTGTTTTCTGTGTGTCCCATTTATTCTCTATCCCTTTTATCCTCCCTCCCTGCTTTTCTTTGGATTGGTGTTTTTAATATTTCAATAATACTATTGGCTTATTAGTTATTACTATTTCATAATAGTTTCTCTAAGATTGACAGTATGCAACAGTCTACTTCCCAGTATGCTATATTATATATAATATAGAAACTTTGTGACAGTATATTTTCATTCCCTTCTTCCCATTCTTTGTACTGTTACTGCCATACATTACACTTCTATATATGTTAAAATGACAGCAATACATTGTACTACTTTTCCTTTAAGTAAACAGTAGTCTTTTAAAGAAATTAAAAAATGATAGAAAAAGTATTCGATGGCCACTCGTGTATTTATTCTTTCTAGCATTCTTTATTCTTTTGTGTATATCCATGTTCGCATCTGGCCTCATTTTCTTTTAACCTAAACAACTTTCCTTAATATTTGTGCTGGCCACCAATTCTTTTAGCTTTTGTTTATCTAAAAAATAATCCTAGGCCAGGCACAGTTGCTCATGCCTGTAATGTCAGCACTTTGAGAGGCAGAGGAGAGTGGATCACTTGAGTTCAGGAGTTCCAAAGCAGCCTCACTAACATGGTGAAACCCTGTCTCTACTAAAAATACCAAAATTAGCTGGGTGTGGTGATGCATGCCTGTAATCCCAGCTACTCAGGAGAATGAGGCAGGAGAATCACTTGAACTCAGCAGGCAGAGGTTGCAGTGAGTCAAGACCGCACCACTGCTCTCCAGCTTGAGTGATAGAGTGAGACTTTGTCTCAAAATAATAATGATAAAGCAACCCTTATTTTTCCTTTATTTTTGAAGGCTGTTTTCACTGGATATACAGTTTTAAGGTGATAGCACTAGCACTTGTTGGCTGCTCATTTAAAGTTATCATTCCATTATCTTCTAGTTACTTTCTGAATTAAAGTTTAGGACTATTCTCATATGGGTTCACTAGTATGTAATGTGTTTTTATATTCTAGCTGCTTGTAAGATATTCTGTTTATTACCAGTTTTCAGCGTTTGATAATGGTGTATCTTGCTGTGGTTTTCCTTGTGTTTATCCCATTTAAGGTGTATTGAGTTTCTTAGGTCTATGTGTTCATCAAATTTGGAAAATTTTATGATTTTTTTTTCAAATATTTTTCTATCCATTCCCCACTGTTTTCTGAGACTTTCATTATTCAAATATTAAATTTTACATTGCCCACAGATTGCTTAGTCTCTATTTAATTGTTCCAGTCTTTTTTTCCTCTCTGATTCACTTTGGATGGTTTCATTACTTATGTCTTCAAGTTCACTGGTGTTTTCTTCTGCAGTATTTAATCTGCTGTTAATCTCATTCAGTGAACATTTTATTTTTGGTACAGTATATTCAATCTCTAAAAGTTTCATTTGGTTGTTTTTTTAAAAAAATCTTCCATTTATATTCTCATTATATTGATGGTTTCCTTTAAATCCTCTGTCATATTCATAATAGCTATTTTTAAAATGTCTCTTTTAATTCCACCATCTCTATTATTTCCAGTGTTATTTTAATCATAATTTTCTCCTGGTTATGGGTTACATTATCCTGCTCCTTAGATTGTCTACTAATTTTTTATTGCTTGCTGGACATCATCAGCATTATGTTGTCATATTTCAAGGAATGTTAAATTTTGTTCTGGCAGACAAATAGGTTGCTTACAAATCAACTTGATCCTTTCAAGGTTAAAGCAATCTATGTGTCTGTGTATGAGTACATGTATGTGTATGTGCATGTGTATAACAGGTTTAAAATAGACCTTACTCTAGGGCTAGTTTAGCTTTATTACTAAGGCAAGACTTTTGGGGCTCTCTTCTGAAATTTTCTGGATGTGTACAGGCCTCTCCATCCTGAAAGGTCAGAACTCTAACTTATCCTAGTCTTATGTAGATTCTGAGAATTATTCAGCTTATAATCCTCTGGTCACTTTGTCTAGCATTGGGTACCTTAGGATTCAGCCACAGACTTCAGTGGACTCTGCCATGTAGATACTTGGACCTCCTTTCCTGTAAATTATTTTCTGCAAATTATAACTATTTCATCATCCTTCTCTTTGATGTCTGTTTCTTCAAATCAACAAGATTTGGGTTCCCTTTTCTTGAACCATGATCCAGAAAATACCTGCCAGCAGAAATCTGCAGTAACTGTGGGGCTCACCTTGTTTGTTCACCTGCTCACAAGGATCACAATCCTGCACTGCCAGTTGTTCAATGTTTGAAAACAGTTGCTTTATATCTTTCATCTAGTTTTCTTATTGTTTATATTGGGAGGGAAGTCTGATCCCAGTTACTCTGCCATGGCCATATGTAGAAGGTGCACCGTTCTTTTTCCGGGAATCTATGGGATACAACATGGATAACATGGATATATTTGTTAAGGACTGCTGTTCCTTGCATTTCTCTCCTCTGACTATTGTAACAGCTTTCTAAATGCCTGTTCTAATTCCAGACTCATTCACTCCATATTGCTGCCATAGTAATATTTATACCAATCAAATTGCATGGTGCCAAACACACTAAAGCAGAAGTGAATAAATAACTCCCTTTACCTTTTGCATTATACAGGGATCCCAAGGACATACCGCTGGTTTCTTACTTTTTCACCACATTTTTGAGAAAATAACCCTTTAGGTTTTAAATAACAATTTCTATGCTCTCCAGAAGGGTTGGATTTGAAAAATTACAGAGAATGGACCAAAAGGCAAATTCCAATGATAGATAACACATTGTCCTAAGAATGGTATTTTCCTCTGGTGACTACAATTTTCTTTCCAGGTCACATTCATTGAACTTGGTTTCTTTATCATGAATGATGAGCCTCCTAAGGTCTCAGGCAAAAAAGTCTTTTAGTAAGAGAAAGCTTATCATCTCACAAGACATGTCCAGCCATATCCCAACCCCTGCAATGGACACAGCTTGAATTATCTCCTGGGAGACTCTTTAGCTTCTGTTCACATAGATCTGGAATCCCAACAGAAACACTCAGCCTAAACCTGGGATTCCTTCTCCATGAAACAAGACTCTACTTTTCTTGTTTAATTCTTTATTGTTTCAAATTATATTTGCCTGATTGACACTGTGGGCCTCAGTTTCCTTTCCGTTTCCATTAATTTGCCTGATGCACCTTTGTCTATCCCTTTGCTTCTTATTCTTTTTTCACAACTTTGTTTTAGTTGATTATCTTGTAAATAGAATATAGTTGAATTTCATTTTCAATCCAGTCTGAGAGTCTCTACATTTTAATAGAGGAATTTAGTACATTTATACACATTGTAATAACTAATTATTTTGTTTTTTCCCTCCTGTCATCTTGTCATTAGCCATGCTGTTTTTTTTTTTAACTGTCTATTTGTAAATGGATTGTATTTTCTTTGAATTTATCTTCTTCAATGTATTAGAAAATAAATGCTGGCTCTAATTCCACTATTAGCAACTTCAACATTTTTCAAAAATAGTTTTCAATTTACATTCCCCTAATTATCAAAATCGAGTATGGATTGGAATCTTTTGAGATCATTGTATATAAGATGAGTAGTTAAGCACACTTTTACTTTCTTTTTCCAATTTCATTATTCATAATTGTTTTAAAGAAACTAAGGTTTCAGAAACAGATTATTTTACTGTATTATTCTTATTTTACATCATGTAAAACTTTTCTCCAAAATAAATGTTAGAAATTTGGAGAATACCTAGACTTTAAAAAAGTATTTATATTTATCTTCATTGTTCAGTTGCGTTGTTCTCCTCTCAACCTTTTATGCCATGATTTCTCCATTCTTGAACCTTTCATTTATTTCACACCTGCCTCTTCTGTGGAAAGTGTTCAAGTGCCTTTTGCTTAGCAATTGTGGCAAAGATTGTTGGTTGTCTTCTCATTCTCTTCTTCCTTATTAACAGAGCCATGATTTCCTTGGGATAGAATAAGCACTATAAAACAAAAACAAAACAAAACAACCACATTTCTCACTTTCCTTTGCAGATGTGGTGGCCAATACAACAAAAGCAAAGGTTTTATGCAAGGCTTCTAGAAAAGCTCTTCAAAGCCACCAACCACCAACTTAATTGAAAAGTACATTCTTTTTATCTTTCTCCCTTTCCTCTTTTTTCCTTCCTGGAATGGAGGCATAATAGCTGCAGCTCTTGCAGCCATCATGTGACCGTGAATGAGTTGACTTTGAGGATGAAAGCCACACTAAGGGGGGTGAAATGGAAAGATAGAAGAAGCCTGGGTCCCTGAGCACCCTGTAATGCTACTACTTTACTTATCACTAAATTTCGTGTTACAGGAAAGAAAAATAAGCCTCCATCTTTCTTTTTTCTCTTTCTTTCTTTCTTTCTTTCTTTCTTTCTTTCTTTCTTTCTTCCTTCCTTCCTTCCTTCCTTCCTTCCTTCCTTCCTTCCTTCCTTCCTTCCTTCCTTCCTTCCTTCCTTTTGACAGTCTTGCTCTGTCGTCCAAGCTGGAATACAATGGTGCAATCTTGGCTTACTGCAACCTCCACCTCCTGGGTTCAAGCAATTATCTGCATCAGCCTCCCGAGTAGCTGGGATTACAGGTATCCACCACCACACCCGGCTGATTTTTGTATTTTTAGTAGAGATGGGGTTTCACCATCTTGGCCAGGCTGGTCTTGAACTCCTGACCTTGTGATCCACTTGCCTCAGCCTCCCAAAGTGCTGAGATTACAGGCGTGAGCCACCATGCCCAGCCAAGGCTCCATCTTTCTTAAGCTGCTCTTATTTCAGCCCTTTGTTATTAGCAGTAAAACACAATTACTAGCTTTCCAGCAAAGAATGGGGGGAGGACATTCCAGATTGAGAGAACAGCAAGAGCAAACCCATGGAGCTGTGAAAATATGGTAAGGTCAGGGAATAACAAAATGTTCAGTGCAGCTGGAATCCAGGATATATGGCAAGAGAGTCAAAGAGGATGTCAAAAAGTAGGTAGAAGGCAGCCCTCAAATATATTCCCTTCTAAAAAGTAGGATAAAATCAAAATCATTTTATCTGGTGTTCAAATCTTTTCACCACCTGATTCCCTACTTTTCCAGACTTATTAGCTACTTCTCATAGACAGATGGACATTGACTCATGATGGTTCAACTTACAAGTTTTTGACTTCATGATGATGTGATAGTGAAACGCATTTAGTAGAAACCATACTTTGAATTTTGAATTTTGATCTTTCCCTGGGCTAGCAATATGTGGTACCATACTCTTGCTCGATGCTGGGCAATGGCAGTGAACTGAAGCTCTCAGTCCAGTCACGTGATCGCAAGGTTACAACAGATATTCTACAATGTACTGTGTTGCCAGATGATTTTGTCCAACTGTAGGCTAATGTCGGTGTTCTGAGCACATTTCAGGTAGACTAGGCTAAGCTATGACGTGCAGTAGGTTAGTGTATTAAATGCATTTTTGACTTACAATAGTTTCAAGTAAAGATGAGTTTATTGAATGTAGCCCCATGAATCCAGGAGCATCTGTACTTGGAATGCCAGATACATGGAATCACTTGGCATTGCTGCAATTCATGAATAGTTTCGACTTTGTGCCGTTGTACTTACTTTTCCCTTTCGCCACCTCTCTGCCTGACTAATGGCTGCTCAGGACTTTAGACAAAGCCCAAGATTATCCCTGCCCCTTGGCTCTCCACTACCCCACCCATCTGATTTCGGTGTTTCTCCTGTGGCTTCCCAAAGCTTTCTACTACTACTTCTGTAAGAGATCTAATATTCCACTCAGGGACTTATCTGCCTCTGCTCTGAGATCACAAGCTTCTAAAGGGTGAGAACTCTCTTATATTTAATTACTCTGCTCCGTAGTTAGCAGAATGCCTACTACATACCAAATGCGCAATAGGTAATTGTTCATCAGGTAAATAACTGAGTGAATAGATGGGATGAAAAGCTTTGAATGCCAGGTTAAGGAATTCCAGCTTCATCCTGCAAGCTGTGGGAGGCAGCAGAATGAAATCACAGGTGTAAATGTGGTTTGGAATTCTGCTCTCGTGGCCAGTATGAAAGAGAGACTAGGAAGCAGGGAAAGCCTGGAAGTGGAGAGACTTTTCAGGACACAGCTGGAGCAGCTCCCAACCAGGGTCCTTGCCCTGTCTTGAAATGGTTAAGGTGGCCAAGGCACACGCCTCTGCAGAGGAGAAATTTCCCTGTCCTTGCCTAAGTGAATGGCTGGGATTAAAGTGACAGCCCACCTTAGTGATGGCGGCATAATTGGTTGTTCAGCTCTGTCCTTGTCAGAGCGCTGACAGTTCTGCAGATGCCCTGCTCAGCTCTCCAAAGGTTAGCCTCAGCTGGTGCGGCTGTTCATTAATCATTCCTCCCTGACAGGCCTTGGTGCAGCCCACAGCTGCCACACCAGCCCCCACAGTCCCCACCCCACCCAGCCAGGCTGGAGGCAGCCTGAGCTCCTCAAGGGACTGTCCCCACACAGGGAGACACGCGGTCTGTGCCCCTCCACCACGCTGCTGCCACTGCTGAATGAGGAACACTGATAAAAGAATTTCCCTGGGTTCTCCCTTCCTGGAACTAGGATTTGAATCACCTTACAAGCTCTCCTGACATCCTTGACTTTATCTGCTGCTCTGCTCCACACTCACAGAAGCTTCTTACTGAGAGGAGGGCAACTCTAGCCCAAGAGTTCCAGAAAGACAAGAAGGCCAGTGGATCTGGGGTACATGTGCTGAGAAGACACAGGACCTGGCTTAGGGCCTGAATCCTGGGCAGAATGTGCATCACCTCCACATTGTGAACTCCACACGCTGTAAAAAATGCTTATGAATCACTAGTTATGACTCAAAACAGGACAGGTGTATTTGTGCATAAGTTGGTTCTATGTCAAGAATATTAGGGAAAGGACTATCCTTCTGGTCTTTGGGGCAGAGTAAGCTGAAAGCGGGCTGGGGAATCTAATTCCCTTGGCTCAAAAGAGACCACCCCTTTCCTCTATTCTCTCCCTTGCTCGCTTCCTTTCCCTTCCACCTTCAGCATGGTGGGTGGACTGAGCCAAGGATGGTGGATGGGATTCTAACCAAACCAGTGAGGTTGAAGGAAGGCTTGAGGGGTCCAGGCAAGCAGGGAGAAGAGAGGACAGAGAACAGGGCCGGGGTGGGGACACAGCAGAGGCTGTAGTGTGGGTCAGGAAGTGTGGGCAGAGTGGAGGGTGAGGTTAGACTTGGGGTGATATGGTGGGATTCATTAGAAAAATCCTTTGCCCCAAAATCCATGCCTAAGTGAATGGCTAGGATTAAAGTGACATAGACCAAGAGTGCCAAACGCCTTGCTGGGCTTTGGCTCTCAGGCTGCCCAATTCCTCAGGACCTCCTCCCACTTTCTTTTCTCATTCCTTTTCATCTTCTTTGATGTTTCATCCCCTAATTTGGCCACTTGGCTCCACCTCTTCCCTCTGCTACCTTGGTCTGCTACATCAAGTGGATCATATCTGGCTCTCAACTAACCAGATCTAGAATTAGAAATTCCGTTACAGTTCCCTGCCCAGCCATCCTTCAAGAGCAAAAGCATGTTCCCAAGTCCCGGGTCTGGGCTCCAGGGCTGCTGGTTAGTATGTGCACAATGCAGGAGTCATCATTTCCCCCCATCGATTATCTGTCCCCCCGCAAAGTTTCCAGAGGAGCAAACAAGGACGCTGGGAGATTAGCATTCAGTTGGTTTTTCAGACTCCAAACCACAAACACCTGCATTCTCACATCCAAAGAACCCACACACAGTCAGTCAAGAAACTGAGAGAGTACAGGCTGAGTTCCCCCAAATTCACACCCAGATAAATAAGAGATCTTTCTCAAATGCTTCCTAATGACAATTAGCATCTCCCACGTGTACCTAGCAGTCTTTCACATACATCCTTCTGCTTAATGTTCACAATAGTCTCTCGTGGAAGATAAGATTATCCTCATTTTCACTTGAGAAAACTGAGGCTGAGAAAGAATCAATGCTCAAAATCATACAGCTGGTATACAGGCCCCTTAATGCTCTGGGCAGACCAGGTAGAGACAGGCAAGTCCCTTGAGTTTGCAAATCCTACATCCTTCCTTCTTATCATGCTGTCACTAAGGGGCTTGCTGCAGTTTTAAGCCAGGGCTCCTCAACAGCAGTACTCTTGGCATTTGGGGCCAAGGAATTCTTTGTTGTGGGCACAGCCCTGTGTCTTGTAGGATGTCTAGCAGCATCCCTGGCCTCTGCCTACCAGATGCCAGTAGCACCTCCTCCCCAAGTTGTGACACCAAAAATGTCTCCAGACATTGCCAAATGTCCCCTGGGGAAGGGGGACCAAAATCACCTCTAGCTGAGAATTGCTGTGTTATGCTCTTCCACTCTGTGTTACTCTTCACGTTACCTACCTGAGGCAAAGGGCTGTTTTCCATGCGTGAGACAGACCCTCCTCATACATGAGAAGTCAAGGACTATAGCAAGGTCAGATGCCTGTGAAAGACTGTGCTTGGCAATGATAATGAAGAATTAGAAGGTCATTTTGAGCAGAAATCCAGAAGACACAATTGTGGGGGAGGGGTATATATTGGGAAGTTGTTCCAAACTGCCATCTTTTAATCTATCCATCGGTCTCTCCATCTTCTGATTCATTAATCCATCCATCATATGCCATTCTACTCATTTTGCATCCATTCCCTGGTGTAAGGTCTGTGCAAGGCACCAAATGGGAGAGAAAAGTCACCCATGGATCCTTCCTGCGGGGCTTGGAAGGCAGTCAAAGCCTCAGCTCTGCAGCAGTAGACTATGTAGCCTGAGCAGGTCTTTGAGCTTCAGTTTCCTAAAAGTAAAAATAGTATGTTCCTTGTAGAATAATAGTGGGAACCTAATGAGCTAATGTATGTGAAAAGTGCTTTATATGTGATACAGATATTAGCTGTTATTATGGAGAGAAGTTATGTTGGACAAGTACAAGGAGACTGTAATATATTTTTTTTATTTTTTATTTTATTTTATTTTTTTTGAAACAGAGTCTCACTGTTGCCCAGGATGGAGTGCAGTGGTATGATCTCAGCTCACTGCAACCTCCACCTCCCAGTTTCAAGCAGTTCTCCTGTTTCAGCCTCCCGAGTAGCTGGGACTACAGGCATGTGCCACCATGCCCAGCTAATTTTTGTATTTTTGGTAGAGACAGCATTTCACTATGTTGACCAGGCTGGTCTCGAACTCCTGACCTCCAGTGATTTCCCCCCACCACAGCCTCCCAAAGTGCTGGGATTACAGATGTGAGCTACTGCACTCGGCCTGAGACTGTAATATTTAAAGGATACAATTAAAAATGGGCAAAAGATTTGACAAGGAATTTACAGAAAAATGCAAATGGCCAAGAAATACAAAAGGATGTTCAAACTCACCTGTATTAAGAAAATGGAAATTAAAACACTAAAATGCCATTTGTCACCCAGCAGATAGCAAAAAAAAAAAAAAAAAAAAAAAAAAAGCAAAATATTTACATTTAGCATCTAAAAGCTGGTGAGGGTGTGAGGAATCAGGCTTTCCTATACTTCACTGATGAGCTATAGCCCCACATCCTATCTGGAAAGTAATCTGCTAGTAACTATAAGAATTAAGCATATCATATTCTTTGACCCAGAAATCACACATTTGTGACTCTTTCCTACAGAAACTAAAACATCAGTATAAAAAGATGTGTGTATGAAGATTACAAAATGGAAAACAACAGGGAAAGATTTGAATAAATGTATAGAACATTTAAATGAATTAGATATATGTGAATTGGCATGGAGGAATGTCTGTAATATATTATCAAGTTAAGAAAGTAATTGCGTATGTGCAGTATGAGCCCATTTAAATATTAGTAGAAAACCCCTTTATGTGTGAATATATAAATGAATATGTTACTGCGAACATAAAGAAAGATATTGGAAGATGCAAACAAAACAAAACATTGCTTACCCAAGGGGGTGCTGGGGAGAGGAGGACACTGGAGAAGAAGAATGGGGAAAATATCATCCTTTACCTTATATGCTTCTGCATTTTGATTTTGTAATGTGAAAGGATTACGGCTCATCATAAAGGAATAGGAGAAGGGATGTAGAAATTCCAAGCAGGAGTTTCCTTCTCCGTGGAGAACGTGGCTGGGCAGGACTTGAAAGAATGAGTAGACTCAGGACCTTCCCAAACTGAGGGTGGGAGAATCAGGCCCCAGCCTTGAAACGAGAACTCCACATTTTAGGCCATGACTGAGCTTACACAAGTGCAGGGAAGCTGAACGGGGAACACTGTCAGTCCCGGCTGGGCTGGGCTTAATCCCAGATAGAAAATGAATGATTGTCCAACGACACGAGCAAAGCCATGGTCATCCTGAACTTGGTAAAGACCACACAGTGAGTGGGTTTTCACTTCAGAATTCCTGGCCGGCTGAATTCTCCACCCAGCAGCCCTTCAGAGGGAGTCTTTTCTGCATCCCCCATTGAGGCTGGAGGAGAGGAGAAAAGAAAATCGCAAAGCCAGTTGAAAAACCTTCCTACTTTGTCTTTAGTATTAAAGAAATGCAAAGGTGATGAATTAGGCAAATTGGTTGATGTCAAGTTGTATCCATCAGAATGATTCAGAGCCCGGAATGAGTAATAGTAATGGGGAATAGCTGTTACTAAGAGTAACCAAATTAGCATTATCGAAAAAGACAAAGGAAAAGCAGGCAGCCAGCAGGCACTCTGTCCCTGAGCCTGCCCCTCAGTTTCCACAGCCCAGCTTCTGCATGGAGCCCACCCTAACTGGGGGGCTGCTTCTTGCCTAAAGCATTCCCTGTGGGCTTGGAACTTTAACAAGATCAAAGAATATTCACATCTATTTTCTTATTTGATCACATTCTTAGCAGGCCAGTGGCATTGGCTCCATTTCACAGCTAGGGATCCGAAGCTCAGAGAAGTGAGAAGGTCTGCCCAGTGTCACGGTCACATAGCTGGTAAGTAACAAAATCTCGCTTTCAACTCAGGATTCATGAATCTTAATCCAGGACTTAAGTGCCTGTACTTTCTACAGAACGTCCATTTAAAAAAAGAGGAAAAAAAAAAGGACCTACTTTTTTTCTCTACCCATTGATTAGCAGTCAAAAGTAGGAGCTAGGTGGATGCATAGAGAGGTGAAAGGGAAGAATATGAAAGAACTCTACAGGAGGATCACAGCTCCACAAAACCTCCCCATGGGCCTGGACCAAGGTGCCTGGGTCTGCTGGACATGTTTAGGATGCTTGACCTCTGCTGGCTTTTTGAGCTCAAGAAGTCCTGCTTTGTTTCGAGTGACCCCACCACATTCCATTACAGCTAATTGGCCTACGGCAGCTCCTGAACCATCAAGGGCAGCTGGTCCACAGGTCAGCCACAAAAGATGACCAGGACCAGATCCCCTCTGTATCAAGAATTTGAACAGGGCTGGGCGTGGTGGCTCAAGCCTATAATCCCAGCACTTTGGGAGACCGAGGCAGGCAGATCACCTGAGGTCAGCAGTTCAAGACAAGCCTGGCTAACACGGTGAAACCCTGTCTCACAAATTAGCTGGGCGTGGTGGTGGGTGCCTGTAGTCCCAGCGACTTGGAGGCTGAGGCAGGAGAATCACTAGAACCCAGGAAGCAGAGGCTGCAGTGAGCCGAGATCGTGCCACTGCACTCCAGCCTGCGCAGCACAGTGAAACTCCATCTTGGAGAAAAAAAAAAAAAAAAAAAAAAAAGAATTTGAACAAGAAACAAAGAGAGAGGCTGCCATTGCTAGCAGGGCCATGGTGCACAGCTGGGTGTATTCACTTCCTGGGGCAGCCAGGACACATGAGCACACATTGGGTGCCTTAGAACAACACAAACATCTTCTCTCATAGTTCTGGAGGCTGGAAGTTCAAAACCAAGGTGCAGTGGGGCTGTGCTCCCTCTGAAGGCCCTACGGAGGAAGACTTCCTTGCCTCCTGGCCTCTGGAGTCTACTGGCAATGCTTGGTGCTCCTCGGCTCGTGACAGCATCACTCCATTACCTGCCTCCAGCCTCATGTGACCATCTTCCCTCTATGTGTTCCATGCACCTCTGTGTCTTTTCATATAAGGATGCCAGTGATTGGATTTAGGGGCCACTGAAATCCAGTATGACCTCATTTTAAATTGATCAACTCTGCCAAGACCCTATGTCCGAATAAGTTCATATTCATAGGTACTGAAAGTAAGGACTTCAACATATCTTTCTGGAAACACAATTCAAGCCACAGCCCTGGGCCACAATAGTACAGTAGAGAAGGCCCACGGACAGCTGCCTCTGAGGCCCCCAGATCTCCCTTCAACTTAAAACTCCCTGCAGCTCCGGCCTCAGGGAAGCTGAGCTGTCAGTCACGGGTCCCTGGGAGAGCCCTACTTTTGAATCCCCGGGTCCCGCTGCGAGTCTGCTTCCAATGCTTCCCCTGTGCTTTTTTCTGATGGTTTGACAGGGGTTATTCCTTGCAAACAAAACAGACCAAAAATAAAGTTAAGTTTAATGTTTATTTTTCTGCCATAAATTTGCTTAATTCTATAATTTAAAAGCATTAAGATGCTTCAGAGGCTCCTTTTGTTGGAAAGTAGAACACTTCTCTCATGTGCTGGCCCAGCCTAGTCACTGGGATTTTTTTTTTTTTTTTTTTTTTTCTGAAACAGCCACCTCTTGTCACCAGGATAAACAGAGACACCCCAAGGAAACCTGAATTAGAGTCACTGGTGCATTCCTAAGAGGACCTTGGTTAGACCCCAAAGAAATCAGACTAGGACACAACATTCTTTTAGCAAAAACCATGAGAAAGCTGCCTCCAGAGGGCCAGCCTGCCTGAGTCATCACTGTGTGGGAAGGACTGGAGCCAGCTGTCCCACTGGCGGGGGTCTGAATTTCTCTGCAAAGTCACACTTCAGGAGAATCACACAGTCCCAAGTTGACAGCTGAGGTGGGAATGGCAGCTCTACTCTTTCACCCTTCCCTCTCCTCCCCAGTCATCCTCCATCCTTTCAAGCTGAGAGCTCTCCCATGCCAATCCACACCCTCCTCTATTCATGGTGAAATGTCCCCCTCCCCCAGGCAGGGGCCCTAGAGATGGTGCTGGTTGTAAATATCCTGACTGTGTGCAAGGAGAGGAGACACGAGGTCCTTGCACTCTGAAATGATCAGCTTCATGACTGTAATTACATAAATTACATCTAAAACTTCCTATAAATTCCATATGGAATCCTACAAATTCAGTGTGTTTCTATTAAGAAGATTGGTATATTCATGTGTGAGAGAGAGTGTGTGTAGAGAGGATTAGAGAGAGGGTGGGGGACCCATTGGTTTAGATAGAGGCTCACAAAAACCCTCTATCTGGCCCCTCCCTGACTTCATGAAGCCCTTACAGCCTAACTGAGCAAGCAACCCCCACATCTTGGAAAAATTTCAGACCCAATGCTACGGCAATCACTGCTTTTTCCCCTTGTGTGATATGAGCTCTGTACTTTGGTAGGCAAAACATACAAATCACAGTGCTTCCCCTTTACAAGTGAAGCATGCACAAGGAACACAGGGAAGTCTGGAAAGCGGGCAGGGCTGGGGTTGTCAAACCTGATTCCTGATCCTTCCGTGTACTTTTAGGACCCTGCTAACCCTCAGTGCTCCCTCGGCATATCTGCCCACCTTTAGGAGTCTAATCCTGACCTCAGGGATGAGGAACTTCAACTCTAGCCAATTGTTGGCTAGGTGCAATTCTTGGTGATGCAGCACCAACATCGCCATGTTAGTCAGACCTTAACCTTGTTTCCCAGTTTTTGACTGAGCTGATGCCCTGCTCCCTGGGCTTTCGGTTTTTTGTTTGTTTGTTTGTTTGTTTGCTTGTTTGTTTGTTTGTTTTCTGGAGTCCTATCTACTGCCACAAAACTCTTAGACTGGAGTCCAGCTAGTTTTTTTTTTGTTTGTTTTGTTTTGTTTTGTTTTGTTGTTGAGACAGAGTCTCTCTCTGTGGCAAATGCTGGGTGCAGTGGCGCGATTTTGGCTCACTGCAACCTCTGCCTAGTGGGTTCAAGCAATTCTGCCTCAGCCTCCAAGTAGGTGGGACTACAGGTGCCCGCCACTATGCCTGGATAATTTTTGTATTTTTAGTAGAGACAGGGTTTCACCGTATTGGCCAGGCTCTTCTCGAACTCCTGACCTTGTGATCACTCACCTTGACCTCCCAAAGTGCTGCGATTACAGGCGTGAGCCACCGCACCTGAGCCGAGTCCAGCTTGTTTTTACCATGCTACTCTCTCTCCCAGGGACTGTGGTCCCAGGTTAATTTAGATCAGAGGCTGAGACTTTGACAGCTGCCACAACCCTCCCTTCCACCTGCAGAGTGTGTCAGGCAGGGTGGAGGGGAGGGGTGGCTACTCAGGTTCTCCCTCCTAGCCCTTCTCCATCTGCCAGTCCCACTACAGTGACCCAGCATATGCCCTGCTGTATCCCAAGACAAAATAGATTTCACAATATGTGGTCGGCACAGAGGTGAGTTGTCCTTGCTACTGTCTCGGGCCTTTCCCTCAAGATAATCCAGCCCTGAACACTCAGCAAACAACTGGTTGTCAGAATGTTTCCCAGGGTGGGAATGAGCAGAAAACCCCATGCTGTTAGTCTAAGGTTTCTGGAACTAGAAGGGCCCTTAAAATCATCCAGCCTGATACATCATTTTACAGATGAGAAAACGGAGGTCCCCAACTCTAGACCGAGAGGAAGGTAAGATCAGGGGCAGATACATATTTATCAACTGCACGCATCGAGGGCTACTGTAGACTCAGCATTACAGATACAGCCTCTGCTTTTGGAGGCATGGTGTCCAGAGTAGGACAGAGCAGACTCACAAGTGCAATCCACCGAGGAAGTGCTGTGATGGGGATGATTTGGAGGCACGGTGTCCAGAGGAGGACAGAGCAGACACTCCGGTTCAATCCAGCAGGGAAGTGCTGGGATAGGGGTGGCATATGATGGACATGAGAGCCAGAACACAGGCTTCTACCCCCGAGGAGCAGTGAAGGTTGACTGGGGGCCGACAAAATGTGGCCTGCATCCTCAAGACAATATTTGCTCAGCACGAGGTGTGAATCCAGTGTTTTTCACCTTTTCATTTCCAGTGCTAAACCAAAGCCATCTATGGTGGCAGACTGAACCAGAGAAGTCGTTATGAAAACTACATAGTGCATGGTCTGAGGTTGATGGCTTATAAATGGGAACCAACCACTGCTTTCAAACATACTCTTCCCTGCCCCGTCATGCCATCTTGGGGAGAACTCAGAGCTTTCTTCTCACTTGTAGTCATGAGAATATTCCCTGTTGAGGTAGTTAAGACTTATTTCCAGGTATTAAAAAGGCCAAAGTAACCGAACAAAAATTGCCCAAATTGAAATTTCTGTCTTCCATATGATTCAAAGCCACTTCACTTTGCCAGGTTCATCCCTGGGGCTGAGAAGGGGGTGTGGCCTACTGGACAAGGAGAAGGGGGCGTGGCCTACTGGACCAGGAGAAGGGGGCATGTCCTACTGGACAAGGAGAAGGGGGCGTCGCTTACTGGACCAGGAGAAAGGGGCATGTCCTACTGGAAAACGAGAAGGGGCGTGGCCTACTGGACAAGGAGAAGGGGGTGTGGCTTACAGGACATAGAGAAGGGGGTATGACCTACTCTTTCCTTGCTTTTCCCTTTTTAATCCTCATCCCATTGCTGTTCTTGGCTACTCTAGAATAGAGGCAAGAGAAGTAGGGATTATAAGGAAAGAGTGTGAGTCTTATCTTTAACTGGTCTTACAGTCCTCTCTTGGCCAATGCTGGTTTGCATTAACGCTCTTAATGTGACAGGACTTCAAATGCTGGCTCTCTCACTGGGAAGTTTCTACTGGGACGTCCACCCTCCATGGTCTCCTGACATGAGCAATGTGCCTTCTGGCTGACCTCTTGCAATTTTTGTCTTACCCCAGGATCTGCACTAAAGGAATCCTCTTGCCTGGAAGGTGGAATGTCCTCACCACCTAAGACTGCCTAAACCCAGCTGTCCTCCATAGCAACCACTTCCCTCCTGAGATACTCACGTGCCTTTGCCATGTTCCACAATGACATGCTGGCTGCTCATCTGCTGTCCTACCTTTGCCCTCACAATTGCAAATGACTCCAACCACCACTTGCCTTCAGAATTCCCCAGTCACCAGTTTCTATATTCACGTGCCAAGGAACGCATGCCAAGCTCTCCAAGCACTCTCCCACTGTGCTTCACTCCCGGCTATCACCGGGTAGGCTTGGAAGCTTCTGCAGCTCAGCAGTTGTCCAGCTGAAGAGTGAGATGCCTGTCTGCACTTGCACAGGCATTTCACGCTATGAGAGGCCCTCTTGGAAACCTGTTACTTGGCTTGGGGAATGAGGATACCCACTCCCCTTATTTTCACCATGGGGCAGGAAAGGAAAAGGCACAGCTCTCCTCTTCAAGCCAACGGCTCACTCTACCTCTCAATTTCCTCCTTCAATCAACTCTCTAGTTCTTCTGTCTATATGGACTGAGGATGGGCAACAGGGAAAAGATTGGGGTCAGTTTGGCTGCCTTTCTGGAAGTCCCAGAGAGGTTATCTGGTAGCAACTGTTTCCATCTATTTCCATCCAATATTCCTGCTATTTCAAGATAAGAGGAAAGTCATGTTAACATCCTATTTCACTTGAATCATTGCTTTCACTGATGAGAGTAATTGGTGTAATCCCTAGACTATAGAAATCATGTAGCCCATCTGCCTGCTGTGGCAGAGAGGAGAGCCTGGGGTCCAGAAAGGGGAAAATTGGCCTAGCAGCCCAGGGACAACCCCCAGAAACCCTGACCTGAGACTTAAGCCCCATCCCCTGCTTTTCCCTTGATTGTCTCCACCAGACCAGTGAATCATCTCACCGGAAACCGTGTTCAGCACAGTCCTTTGCTTACTGAAAGTCAAGGCTTCTGGAAAAGCCTGAGGCTGAAGCTGTGGTACTGACTAGGGGCTGGGGGCAGGGAGTAGATCTCTGGCTCCAGGAAAGGGAGCAAAAAGCTAATGCCAGGCAGGTCAGGAGCCCTAAAGGGGAAATGTGACAGTAATTAAGGAGGAAGCTGGCCTTCTCATCCTGGGTCATGACCACTCCCTATAGTCTCTGTCGAGGTCACTTGAAGCGGAAGATTGTATCCGGCCAGACACTGGAGGCACAAGCCCAGCAAAGTGTTCAGGACAGCTTTATTTAATTCCCTGTCCATATGGAAATGCCCTGCACTGAACAGTTTGGAAGCCACAATTGCATTAGCCGTCTGGAGCTCCCATAAGCTCAATCAAGCCATAATCAAGGATCTTCTGTGATTGTCCATTATCTGCCTCTCAGCCAGAGAGGCACGTTCTTGAGGGAAAGTGATCAGAGAGCTGCGTTCTTGGCACTAATTACATGCTAGCCTGCATCTGTGTCCCTCCCGCAGCCGTCAGGAGCCATTGTGGATGGCCCCGGGACATCTCACCCACTTCTGTTCAGGTGACCCTGAGCAGGCTGAGCCCCCAGAATAGAGTCCATGCTGATCAGTAAGAATATGGCTTCCCAGGCAGATGAGGTCTTGTGGTTCAAATGTGACTGCATGTTTTACATTGAAAGCACCCTGGGGTGCTTAGGAAGGGGGCTACTGCTGGGTCAGCAGATAATTCACCACGGGAGCCCAGAGAACATCTGGAGATGCAGCAAAAACAGCCAGATGGACACCTCTTGAGATCAGCAAGGACAGAGAGGAAGCAAGCACTAGAGGCATCTGCCAAACAAAAGGGCATCATCGTTTGCATAAGCCCTGCCACTGTGTGGCTTCTGCTGATTTCTAGCAATGTTCTCTCATTCCCCACATCAGGTGTCCTCAGCTCGAGCTGAAATGGGTTCCTCCGGCCCCACATGCTCCCACCTCTCTACCCAGTCCCTGCTGCCTAATTGTTCACTTGCCCTCAACACGGCATGTCCAAACATTATTTGGACCTCATTTCTGGGTCTAATCTCCAATGCCAGGGCTGCTACAAAGAGCTCCATGTTCACCCAAGTGAGATGTGGCCTCTCCCTTCATTTAAGTCCCCAGCAACATCTCTTCTGGTGCTTCTCAGTTTGGGCTGCAGGCAGGTTGTGTTCAGTGGACTGAGAACTCCTCAAGAGCAGGAGCTGCCTCCAGCTTCATATTTCCTTTAAGAAATGTAAAAAGCATCACACAAAAGTTTGGTCAGATGTGGTGGCTCATGCCTGTCGTCTCAGCTCTTTGGGAGGCTGAGCAAGAGGATCTCTTAGGGTCAGCAGTTGGAGGTTACAGTGATGTTTATGCCACTGCAATCCATCCTGGGTAATGCAGCGAGACTGTGTCTCAAAAAAACAAACAAACAACACACACACACACACACACACACACACACACACACACACACACGGAGAATAATGAAACCATCACATGTGTCCCTTTAACCAGAACAAATTATCATTTAATTTGTACCACACTTGCTTCACTTAAAAAACGAAAACCAGAAAACATGATAGATAAAGTTGATGTCACCTTAGCATAGGTATTAAAAGAATATAAAGCTAATAAATGGCTCTAGAGCCAGATTGTCTGGGTTCAGATCCCCATTCTGCCACTCATTAGAAAGTTGACCATGGACAAATTACTCAACCCTTCTATGCCTCAGTTTCCACTTCTGTAAAAACTGTGGTATGCTGTCACGAAGATTCAATGAGTTAGTGCATGTCAAACTCATAGAACAACACCTGCCTGTAAGTATTCAATAAATGCCATTTATTATTTAATCTTCCATCCCTAAACCTATTTCTCAATGCACCCCTCCCAACCCCAAACAGAAGCAACCATATCATGAGTTGAGTATATATGTGCTTTCAGTTCAAGCTGTACACTTTTACTTCCAAATGTATATAACCACAAAAAACTATAGTATTTTTTGTATATGTTCCTTAGTTTATCTAAATAATATATCGGTTAGTATCCTTTGAGTTGCAAATTCTGAAAGCCCACCTCTACCTGGCTTAAACTTTGAGGAGGATTAACTAGCTTTCATACCTGAAAAGTTTAGCGGCAAGGAAAATTTCAGGGTTGACCTGATTTGTCAGCTCAAAAATGTCATCAAGGACCCACTTTCTTTTGACACCTGGCTCATCTTTCCATGGTGTCAGCTTTATCCTAGAGCTAGCTCCTCCTCATGGTTATAAAAGGCTACCAATGGCTCTAGGACTGCAGGCTTTGCTGGGAGAGAGGGGGTCATTCAGGAAGTGCTCTGAGAAAAGTGAGGAAGCTGCTTCTCTAGAAGCCTCAAGAAAGGTTTCACTTCTCATGGCCTAAAGTGGTTTATGCACCTCTGAACCAGGTATTATGACCACGGGTTGAGATTCTATTGATAAGCCTTGGCCTCACACATGTGCCCCCTGTAAGCGGAGGGTAGAGACAGTCTCTCTAAAGGCACACAGGCTGCACAGGTTGCTGTGGACATCTGCACAAAATTATAGCAAGAGAATGGGGAATGGATGCTGAAGAGGCAAAAAGATCCTCTACAAACGGTATCATAAAACTTACCTTATTCTTCCTCCAGCTTTTCTCATTTAATGTTTTGGCTTGCTTTTGAGATCTTTCTGTTTGGTATAAACATCTAGTTTATTCCTCTTAAAAATGAGTAATATTCTATCTATGAATAAAGCCACATTTCTTTGGCCATTTCTCTACTGATAGATTTTTTTATTGTTTCTGTGTTGATTTCTTTTTTAGTATTGCAAACAGGCGTGCAAGGAGCAATGGTGTTCATGTCTTCTTAGAGACTGTCTAGGTCATCTTTGTGTTTGCTTCTAGTTCCTGCAGTGGCCAAGCCCATGGGTGGGCTCAGCAGGTTCCTGTTGCATGAATGAGTGAATGAGTCAATGAGTAAATGAATAAATTCTCTTTTTTTCCCAGCTATGAGCTATTGAAATGGTCATTGCAGGATGCTGGTTATGGAACCTTTAATGCTAGCATTCAAATGGTGCTTTTACTTTCCTAGAGGGGCAAATGAAGACTCAGAGAGGGAAAGTTGGAAGTCATGTCATGAGTCTACAGCACAACCGGAATTTGAACCCAAGTTCACTGACTCCAGACAGCTCTTTTTCCACTCCATTGTATCCTTTACTGCTCTGGGCCACTCACGTCACTCATCTAACCAAATTCTTTTGCTCCTAGAATTTGTTCCACAAATCCATCTGTGAGTTATCTGCAGCCTTGCATGTGCTTCTCTCCCTGACCAGTAGATGGGCTCCCCACGGGCAGGGCTTAGGTCTGATGCTTCTCTGTTAGCCAAGACCAAGGCAGATTCCAAATGCATCCCAGGCTCTGCTCATATAGGCCCCTCCTGAAGGACGATGGCCCAGGGTCCAAGAACCTCTGGCAGGAAGAGCCATCAAAGATTTTCTAACCCAATTTCCCAGCAAGAACCACTGTCACACATCTTCTGGCTCCTTCTTGGATAAGTGATAAGCCAGTCTCAACCTCCTTTGGTGGCCACTGTGTTTTGGACAATTCTACCTGAAAGCCTCACCCGCCTCAAACACCTACCCAATGCTATCCCTCTGCCTTCTGGAACCACTAAGAATAAAGCCAGTTTTTCCAATACTGGAGGGAGCCCAAGTGTGCTTTCCCTCAGGGGAAAAAAAAATTTCCAATTCCCAAATCCAACCTGTGCAAAACGGTTTTATGTGTGCACACATGTGCACGCACACCCACACACACGGCCTCAGTTGCCCTCTCCTACCCACTTTGGTTTGACTGTGCTCGTAGGACCTCCTTCCCACTACCTGAGCAGCTGGCACTCACTCTTTGGGTAACAGCCTAAGCATCACTTCCTTTGGGGAGTCTTCCTTGAATTCCAAAGTCTGAAGTTTGGGTTAGGTGCTTTGCATTTTTTTTTTTTTTTTTTTTAATGGAGTCTTGCTCTCTTGCCCAGGCTGGAGTGCAGTGGCATGATCTCGGCTCACTGAAACCTCCGTCTCTCAGGTTCAAGTGATTCTCGTGCCTCAGTCTCCTGAGTAGCTGGGATTACAGGCACGTGCCACCACGCCCAGCTAATTTTTGTATCTTTAGTAGAGATAGAATTTCACCATGTTGGTCAGGCTGGTCTGGAACTCCTGACCTCAAGTCATCCACCTGCCTTGGCCTCCCAAAGTTCTGGGATTACAGGCATAAGTCTCCGCACCCAGTCTGAGTTAGGTGTTCTTGTAGGTGACCTTGTTCTATCCTGCAGTTCCCTAACCCAGCAGTCATCATCCCAGAGTGCATGGTCAGTATTCTCATGTGTACCCAACAAGGCTGGGAGCTCCTTGAGGTGAAGGATAATGTCCTTTATGTCCACTGCTTTATTTCCAAAGCCCAGTATACTGTCTGGCCTCTTACAGGCACTGCATGCATAGTTATGAAACAAATTAAGGAGTAAAATAATTTCACAATAGAAGAGAAAGTGAAAGAACGAAAAACTAAAAAAAAAAAAAAAAGAAAGAAAAAGTTTTCAGTGCAGGTAGGAAAAAAGAATAAAAAAGGAAAAGGAAAAACTATAGTTTGATTGTGAAAAATCAAGAGGTTCATTCCTTCCCTTTCCCCAACCCCAGTATGTCTCTCCTCAGACCCTGAAATGCCCATGGCTCCAGGCATTTCACAGTCTCTCATCCTGTCAGCTGCTCGTGAACTAGCAGGCAACTCACGCCCTGAGACCTTCATTGAGCAGCTGGTCTCTTCACTTGCTGTTGGGAAAGCCAAGGCAAGGGCAAGACAAAAAGCTGGGGTGGGAGGGACGTGATGGCATACCAGGTACTCAGGAGGCCACAAGATAAAATGGAACGTTGACCTGGAACACTGAGTTTACTTGAAGATGTATCCAGGAAGTACAAGGAACAATATAAGACCTCTTTTAATATTAAAATAAAGTTGGATACATTATAAAGTAGTATGCACAATCTGGGTTCCTTTTAAAGATAAAGCACAAGACCTCAAGGAAATTTTATTGTTGTATAAGAAATAAGCATCATTCATTCATTCACTCCCTCTTTCAATGGAATTCTTCTGTGCCAGGCACTGTTCCAGGCTCTAAAACTACAGTGAAAAAAAAAATTCCTTCATGGAGCTTACATTTTAGTGATGGGGAGATACACAACAAACAAAATAAATAAGTAAGATATATGATAAGTTAGGTAGTGATAAGTGATGTGGAGAAAAATAAACCAGAGAAGCAAGGGGAATAGGAATTTTGGCAGAAATGTGTGAATGAGTGTGCATGGAGAGAGAGCTGGGATTTTAAATACAGTGGTCAGCATGGGCCTCCTGAGAAGGTGGCACATGGAAAAGACCCAGTAGAGACGTGAAGAAAACACAGAAGGCATGGGAGTAAGCTACAAGGGAAGGGGAAGTTTGGGATAAGAGTGGAGATGGAGAAGAGGTCAGCTTACAACTGCTAAGTATGAGAGGCCTAGGGGAAATCCAGGTGAGATCTGGAGAAAGTTTTTAAAAAATGGAGCTCAGGAAACAACTCTAGATTGAGTTTGAGATGGAATTGTATAGTTGTCAGCAGAGAGAAGATAAACCACAACAGACAAGAGCGGGAGAGCCTTCGAAAAGAATCAGGGGCATGGGTTGAAAAGCAGCATCCCATGAACCAGGTTTGGCCCATGTGTATGTTTTGTTTGGTCTAAGAACTGGCTGGAATATGGGGGTTAAGAGCTTAGGTTCTGAAGTCAGACTACCTGGATTCCAGATCCTGCTCAATATTTACTAAATATGTGAATTAAGCAGGTTACTTATTTTATTCCTCAGTGCCTTTGTCTGTAAAAATAGTACATATCACATAGAGTAGTTGTAAAGAATAAATTAGTAAATTACATAAAGTAGTTAGAAAAGTCTCTAGCTGCTATGGTTTTAATGACTTTATTCCCTCCAAAATTTCATACTGAATCTTAATCCCCAGTGCAACAGCATTGAGAGGTGGGGACTTTTTGGCTTTATAAAAGGGCTTAACACAGGGAGTTCCTCCCTCTTGCCCTTCCATCTTCTGCCTAGTAAGGATACAACATTACTTTCCTCCTCTATGGAGAATGTAACACCAAGGTGCCATTTTGGAAGCAGCCCTCATCAGCACCTTGATCTTGGACTTCTCAGCCTCCAGAACTATGAGAAATAAATTTCTGTTTTTGTAAACACTAACTCTACAAATGTTAGTTGCTGCTATTATGGTTATGATTTTGATTTTGATTATTAGATTTTTACCTTGGAACAAATGCTTTCCAGGTTACCCACCCCTGTGGGACAATTTTGTTTATTTAAGTGACTTGCCTGATCCTGGTCAGCATCTGAGTTTGTGACCACTGGTGAGAAAAAAGAACAAGGACAGAAATTGGGAGCTGACTATAATTTAGAAGACCAAAGACAGAAGCCTAATTTTGACATTTAGACCTTTAATCCATTTAGAAATGTATTGATATATGGTGTGAGTCTGGGATTCAACTAACTTTTTTTTCAAATATCAAGCCAGTGACAGTGATAGCACATAATGAATCATCCACGTTTCCTCACTGCTTTTAAAGGCCACTTTTATAATATCCTCATTTTTTATATAGTTGAGCCCATAGCCGGATTTTCTATTCAGTTTCATTGATCTGTTTACCGGCTCCTGCAACAGTAGTATAACTCCATGAGATTGTTATTTTCTAACCATCATTGTATTTATGGTGTTAGAATAGTGCCTGGCACATAGTAGGTACTCAGATATTCATTGAAATGGTGAATAAATAAATGAATATATTATTGCACTTTTGAAATTTTAAAAAATATTTGGCCGGGAAAGTCTCCCTTTTCTTACTCAACTTTTATAAAACACTCAGGGCTAGACTCATGACTTTATTCCTCCAAGGGACATGCCATAAAGGGTCTTGTGCCCAAGCCAATGAGATCAGATTTCACTCTGTAAGCCATGGGCAATGTTGAAGGGTTGTAGGTGGGAGAGAAATTGTCAGATAGGAGATTCCTCTGTGGGCCCTAGGGTGGGCGATTGTAGGGGGCCAAGACTAGGGATGCTGCAGCTCTAGGCTAGGAAGTAGTTGCTAGGAGGAAAAAATGAACTTGAGAGCTACCTAGCAGGTAGAATCAACAGGCCATGGAACCTAATCTAATTTGGGTAGTGGATGTAAGATAAAAGGAGATGAGATTGACCTCTAGTTACCTGACTTGAGTAGCTGAAGGAAGAATGGTGCCCCTTACTTGACAGGGTCTAGAGAAGGAGATTTGGGTTTGTGGGGGAAATGTAGTTTCTTGTGGCCTTGGTAAATCTGAGGTACCCATGGGTCTTGTTTAGAATGCAGTTAGTTCTGGAGTAAGATGAGAAGTATAGAGAAAAAGGCTTTCAGGCCATTAGAGGTTAAAAATCACAGGTGTGGATGAGGTGGCCAGGACAATGTGTTGTTCAAAGATAAACTGTATAAAGGCCATTTTCAAAAAATGTTTATTAAATGCTCACTATGAACAGGACATTGAGCTAAGTTCTTTATATTCATTGTACCATTTAATTCTTATAGCAATTATTGTTACCCTTATTTTCATGATCAAGAAACTGAACCTTTAAAAGTTTAAATAACTTTTCCAAAGTCTCGCCATTGATAAGATGGTCTGGGCTGGGAATGGTGGCTCACACCTGTAATCCCAGCACTTTGGGAGGTTGAGGTTGGTGGATCTCTTGAGTCCAAGAGTTCGAGATCAGCCTGGGTAACATGGCAAAACCTGGTCTCTACAAAACATACAAAAATTAGCCATGCGTGTTGGCACATGCCTGTAGTCCCAGCTACTTGGGAGGCTGGGGCAGGAGAATTGTTTGAGCCCAGGATGCAGAGGTTGCAGTGAGCCAAGACCATACCATTGCACTCCAGCCTGGGTGACAGAACAAGAGCCTATCTCAAAAAGAAAGAAAGAAACAAAGAAAAGTGGGTCTGTTTCAACACAATGTTCACACTCTTAACCCCTAGACTCCATTCTGCCAAAGACCGTATCCTCAAAGACCTACTCTGAACCCTGTTCCTGGCCTCCAGGTTCTATTTGTCTTGGCCCCCAGCAATGGATTAATTTCATACATTCATAGGCGAACTCCCAGCCCAGGGGAAGCGACTGTGCACACACACATACTTTTTAAAAACAATTAGAGACTCACAGTCTCAAAATGCCCCAAAAGTTCCTGTATCATCCAAATTAACTTCAGGAAGTTCTTATCAGCTCTCTGCCTCCTCAGTCTGAAGCAAGTCAAGCCTCCGAGGGCGTGCAGGCCACAACAGCTGGACGCTGGTGGGAAGGGAACAGATACTCCAGTGGGTAACCCTTCTCTCCCAGTGACTTGCAGCTGCCTGCCTCAGAAATTTTACAAAACCACCCAAGAGCATGCAACCTGCTCTCTTCTGCATGATAGTTAATAGATGCAAATCCATGATTAATATTTTCCTCCACTGATTCTGATTTCATTCTGTTAGTGATTATACTGATGGCAACAGTTGAGGGGATTAAAAATCCTGTTTAATTCGTGTTAGCTTTCTTTGCTATTAAATGTTAAATGTCAAGTGCTTTGGTGTCTTCCACAAGATGCAGAGGCCAAATGAGGAGGCCAACAGAAGTAGCAGGAGCTCAGAAACAGCTCAGAGAAAGTTGTAACTTAACCGGATGACCCATATTCCACACAGCTAATGAAAACGGAGCACATAGCTTGCCCAGTGGCTCCCGAAGTCCTAATATCAACTGCATCTTTTCCACTTGATGATCTTCAATAATGAAGGCACTGGGGAAACCTTGCAATTTAAAGAAACCCCTTAGGGAGCCCTGTTGTAAGGCAAATACTTGGTCCTTGGTTGATCTCTTTGTGAGTCTAGTGTGCATTTTTAAGCCTGAAAAAGGCAATGCAGATATATAGCATTCACAGTTTTCTCACTTCTATACCCCTTCCTTCCCACCCCAAATCCTATTTTCTGTCCCTCAACACACAATGAAAGCTCCTTGAGAAGCTGAATGCCGTATACACTTCCAAATTCCCCACTCTGGGGGTGGTGCTACTGAGGGTGGAAATGGCAAATGGGAACCTGAGAAATTAGGATTTTTGTTTGTGTTTTTTAGTTTGACCATGAATCCAGGGCACTGCTCCTATCAATCTCCTAGAGAAAAGATGAGTTAGCAGGAACGCATGCTCAGAAATTCAGCCTTGGTGTGAGTGGGAGTGGGGAGAGTGGATCTGAATGAGTGAAATCCCAATTCACTTTCCCTGTCTCCTGCCTGGTCCCCTCCTCCTGCCTCTGGCGCAGCCCTGCTAGTTTGCCAACTTTCTCTGTATCCATGGCTGGGGGAACACAGGCAGCCAGTCACTAATGACACAGCCAGTTGAGGGGTGAAGTGATTCCACCAGTTGTCATTAACAAAGCTCTGAGACTAAAATCCCGGTCATCAAGTCTTTACTCTCCCCAGGGTTGAGGATCTCCCCTTTCCCCGCACACCAGGAGCCCTTTGTCTGTAGCTCTCTCTCCCCCACCCCAGTATTAGCATGGATTTCTTTTCTTCGTATTTAGTATCACAGTTAATTGTATACAATGTCTGGTGTGTACAGAGTCCCTAGAGCAAAAGAGGGTGCTTGTTCCTCTTGTCTCTCATTTCTTTTTCTTTTTCTTTTTTCTTTTTTTTTTTTTTTTGAGTCGAGGTCTTGCTCTGTCACCAGGCTGGAGTGCAGTGATGTGATCTCTGCTCACTGAAAATTCCGCCTCCTGGGTTCAGGCAATTCTCCTGCCTCAGCCTCCCGAGTAGCTGGGATTACAGGCACCCGCCACCACACCCAGCTAATTTTTGTATTTTTAGTAGAGACGGGGCTTCACCATGTTGGACAGGATGGTCTCGATCTACTGACCTCCCAAAGTGCTGGGATTATAGGCATGAGCCACTGGGCCCAGCCTTTTGTCCCTAATTTCTATGCAACCCCATCATCACCTTTTGCCATTTGGACTGTTTGCAGTGCACAACACAATCACCTGAATAGATTAAACAAACAAACAAATATGATCGGACTTCATCCCAAGCAAGAATCTCTCCTGGTCAGACTAGGCACCATTCTTGCAGACACCTCCCAAGGTGATTCTGATGTAGCCTCTAGATTAAGAACTTCTGCCATAGGAGTTTGTTGTGCTCAGAAAGGGGGAGAGAAAAGGGAGACACAGAGATAAAAAAAAGAAGATGCATAAAATTAACTAGACTGGAGTTACTCCATCTCCGCTTGCTCCTGACTTTAACTCATGTAGCTGTCCTTGGTCAGGTACAAGATCTGCTTCCTGTCTTGTCCCTTGACCACTCGTCCTCTACAAAGCTCAGAAAATGCCTTTTACAAGACACAAATTGGAACATGTCATTGCCCTGCTTAAACTCACGCAGTGGTTTCCATTGTATTTAGAATAAAATATTCCTGACCACAGCATGCAGTGCTCTTCTTAGCTCATGCCTGCCTGTGTCTTCAACTTCTTTGCACACCTCTCTCTCCCTTTTCCTACTATGCTCCAGCCACATCAGCCTTGTGGTTGTGGAATCTGCTATTCCTTATGATCCTAGAGCATTTGTCTTAGAAAGTTCTGCCCCAGTTATTCCCAGCATTGGTTCCTTCTGTTTTTTCGGTTTTTTTTTTTTTTTTAATTTGAGACAGGGTTTCTCTCTATTCCCCAGGCTGGAGTGCAGTGGTGCAATCTCGGCTCACTGCAACCTCCACTTCCTGGGTTTAGGCAATTTTCATGCCTCAGCCTCCCAAGTAACTGGGATTACAGGTGCATGCCACCACACCTGGCTAATTTTTGTATTTTTAGTAGAGATAGGGTTTCACCATGTTGGCCAGGCTGCTCTCCAACTCCTGACCTCAGGTGATCCACCTGTCTCGGCCTTCCAAAGTGCTGGGATTACAGATGTGAGCCACCACACCCAGCCGGTTCCTTCTTGTATTTCCCATATCAGGCCAAATGTCACCTTCTCAAATAGACCCTCCTTGACCTAACTAAGCTAAAGTAGCAAGCTCCTCATTCACACTGTCACATGACCCTGCTTTACTGCCTCCGCAGTACTTCTCACTATCTGAAATTATCTTATTCATTTACCTGTTACTTGTCTATTACTATCTCTCATCTGCTAAAAGGCAAGCTCTAGATATCAGAGATCTTACTTGTCATGCCATTGTTCTATTGTATTTGGTGATTTGCAATACCTGGCACATGGTAGGGGCTCAATAAAATGTTTGGTAAAAGAATGATTCATGTCATTCTTATTGGTGAATGTGCTTTACTTTCTAATAATTCATTCAATAATAGTTCTAGGAACTGGTAGCAAAAAGTAGACATTTTTCATATTTAAATTGCAAAAGAGAAGAAATGTAATTTTACTAATTTCAAGGATATGCTTTGTTAACCAAAATTTCTAAGTAGAAGTTCTAACTATGTTACTTTAATTAGCAGACAAACCTATCTATAATTAGTACATCAATTATATGCAAATGAAACTGCCTATATCCTTGAATGTGTTTTGTCCCCTTAAGTAGTTGCAACATCCTCCACCTTCACCATGTAATTTTGTTTACAAGACTATTTTGTTTACTAGTCTCTTAATTCATAAACAGTGTAAAAAATAAATATCAGTCTTGCACCAGCTGAATTATCACACATCTCAAATCACTGGAAACCCAGTTATTAAGTGATGGAATCATCTCTAAATATATGACAAGTGTATAGAGATTAGTCACAAGCCTGAACTACACTTGGGAAACATAAAGCTTTTGGGGGCCATTACTTTATTCTTGAAAATGTCCAGTACCTTCTTTATTTATTTTTATTCATTCATTTATTTATTTTTGAGATGGAGTCTCACTCTGTTGCCCAGGCTGGAGTGCAATGGTATAATCTTGGCTCACTGCAACCTCTGCCTCCCAGATTCAAGCGATTCTCCTGCCTCAGCCTCCCAAGTAGCTGGGATTATAGGCGCGCACCACCACGCCCAGCTAATTTTAGTACTTTTAGTAGAGATGGATTTTTGCCATGTTAGCCAGGCTGGTCTTGAACTTATGACCTCAGGTGATCCACCCGTCTCAGCCTCCCAAAGTGCTGGGATTCTAGGCATGAGCCTATAGGCATGAGCCACCATGCCCGGCCCTAATTTTTGTATTTTTATTAGAGACAGTTTCACCATGTTGGTCTCGATCTCCTGACCTCAAGTATTCCACCTCCCTGGCCTCTCAAATGTGCTGGGATTACAGTTGTAAGCCACCGTGCCTGGCCCCAGCACCTTCTTTAGACATTGGTGATATCACTGAGAATGACTTCTTAAGCCACAGTCACTATAAAGGGTCAATCACCAAAGAGGAGATAACCTTTTGTCATTGCAGTTGAAGATCAGCTCTCACCAACTGGTACAAGGCTCCCAGCCCTTGAGAGCCAGGGATTAACTAAAGATAATCCTCAGAGCTTGCAGACTTTCAGACATACTGGAGTGAGCAGTGGACAATAGAAGGATATGATTTCCCAAAGAGGATCCAAATCAAGGGGGTCATCAAAACATAAATATATCAAAGAGATATTTGTACACCATCAGCAGCATTATTCACAATAGTCAAGAGGTGGAAGCAACCGAGGTGTCCATCCATGGATGAACGGATAAAAAAAAGTATGGTCTATACATACAATGGAACATTATGCAGCCTTAAAAAGGGAAGAAATTCTGACACATGCTACATCATGGATGAACCCTGATGACATTATGTGAAGTGAAATAAGGCAGTCACATAAAGGCAAATGCTGTATAATTCCATTTATATGAGGTAGCTAAAGTAGTCAAATTCATGGCAACAGAAAGTAAAATGGTGGTTGCCAAGAGCTGGGTAAAAAGGGAAATGAGTTGTTTAAGAGTTTTAGTCTTATAAGATGAAAAATTTCTGGAGATCCACTGCCCAACAAGGTGAATATACTGAACACTACTAAACTTTGCACTTAGAAATGCACTTATGTATACACACATAAATTTTATGTTATTAGAAATTTAAAATATTGAAAATAACTATGTTAGGAATAATTTTAAATATAAAGAAAGCCAACTGTAACCAAAATTAATAGGATTAGTACTACTGTGTCCTGTCATAAAACTATTCAGACTCTCCAACCCTCAAAAGAAATACTCACATATTTGATTCCTACCAATATTCTAGTTATGACAACTTTTCCCAACTTACTGGTTTGGTCACATAATTAATAGTGATTGTTCCCATTAGGGGTTCCAAAATGCTACTGGTTAAGCTTAGAAATATGCTGGTATTTAGTCTTTTGTCTCCAAGAAAATTCTTAATTTTAAAAAGCTCAACATTTTTAAATATAAAGATAAAATGGAATAACATTAAAACTTACGAAAAGAAAAGCTTACATGTCCATCATGTCTCTTCCTAACAATGATTTCCCATTTATTTATTTACCCTTCCAGTTCATTACTGTAGTCATTATATACATACAATTTTGCCTGTGTTTCTTTTTTCATTTGCTATTATACTACAGGTATTTTCCCACATTTTATGTTTTTGTCAAAATTATTATTTTTAATGGCTATATAATATTCCATTGAGTTGATGACCATGATGAGCTTAGCCATTGGCTTATTTTTGAAGAGTCATTTCTGTTCTTCTAATACAGATAAAATAGTTTTGGATATTTAAACCACTCCTGATATACTTAGTGTTTTTAATGATTACTATTAGAGACACAGAGCTGAAAGGACTATGGGATCAGCTACCCCTGTTCCTTATTTTAGAAAGGCTCTGAACCTATACACTGAACAGCACTCATCAGCCTAGTCAGATTTTCCTTGTGGCAAGTTTATGACCCCACGCAATGCTAAGTAGGCTATCGAAACGTGGATAGTTTTGCCTAAACCTTTTTGTGACATTCATTCAAATGGCAGCAATGACATGTTTCTGTTTAAATCCCACATATAACAACATTTGAGTACTTCATGAATAAATTCCTCAACTTTCCTGAGCCCTAGGTAATTTTTGGAACCAGAGGATGGATTTGAAGACCAATGTTTACTTGGCTATTTATTTGTTTTAACATTAAAATTAGATTTCATTCATCTGTTTTGAGGTTTTAGCTGATGCTCTTCCTCTCTGCCTGGTACACTTCCCTGCAGCCTCCTTCACCAAGGCAGCTCCTACTCATCTTTTCCATCTCAGCTCAAATGTCACTCCTTTAGAAAAGCTGTCCCTGACACTTCCTCTCCAACTAAGTCAGTTCCCTCATGATATGTTCTGATAGTTTCCTGAACTTTCCCTTCATTGCATGTATCAGTCCATAATTATATATACTCATACAAGTATCTGACGTTTGTCTCTCCCTCTAGATGTAACTTCCGTGAGCCAGAGGCTGGGTCTGTTTTACTCACTGTATCCCAGTCAGTATCTAGCAGATAGTATGTAATAATACCTGTTGACTGAATTAAATGTCATTAGGGACAGTCAGGAGCCAATAGGTTAAGAAAGGGGGAGAGGCCGAGCGCAGTGGTTCACACCTATAATCACAGCATTTTGGGAGGCTGAGGCGGGTGGATCACCTGAGGTCAGGAATTGGAGACCAGCCTAGCAAACATGGTACACACACACACAAAAAAAACGGGGCATGGTGGTGCGTGCCTGTAGTCCCAGCTACTTGGGAGGCTGAGGCAGGAGAATTGCTTGAACCTGGGAGGTAGAGGTTGCAGTGAGCCAAGATCGCACCACTGCACTCCAGCCTGGGTGACAGAGTGAGACTCTGTCTCAAAAAAAAAAAAAAGGAAAAATGATAGAAAAAAGAAAGGATGAGAAAAGAGCAACCAAAAGACAGAGATCGGCTATCTTAGCATAGTCCGCTTCTCCACATTCAGGAAAAACACTGTGACAGCTTTAACAATCCATAAATCAAAGATTCCACCATAACTTTTCTTTCTAAAAGTAGTCTGGAACTGTCTCCAGTTTCTCCTCCCTTCCCTTCTTTCATAATATGTAGGTGCATAAAGCACTTGTCCACTTCTGCTTTACATGTATTTGTTATGTCTTATCTTTTCTTATAAGATTGTACTTTTAGAAAACAAGGCTTACTTCTTCCTTACATCCTATTTGCATGGCCAGCACTTAGGAGATCATATATAGTCAGTAAATGTTAGTTCTTCTTTCCTAAAATTCATATGGAATGTCAAGAGACCCCAAATAACAAAAACAATCTTGGAAAAGAAGAACAAACTTGGAGATCTCACACTTCCTGACTTCAAAACTTACTGCAAAGCTACAGTTCAAAATAATGTGGTACTGGCATAAAGTTAGACTATTAGCCCAGGGAATAGACAGCCCAGAAATAACCCCTCACATATATTGTCAAATGATTTTCAGCAGGGGCATCAAGACCATTCAGTGGGAAAAAAAAACAGTTTTTTCAACAAATGATTATGAGTATCCTGCATTGGATATCTGCATACAAGAAAATGAAGTTGGACCCTTTACATCATATACAAAAATTAACTCAGAATGGACCCAAAACCTAAATGTAAAAGCTAAAACTATGAAACTCTTAGGAAGAAACACAAGGGAAAAGCTTTATGACATAAGCTATGGCAATTATTTCTTCACTATGATGCCAAAGCACAGGCAACAAAAGAAACATAAATAAATTGAACTTCATCAAAATGTAAAACTCCTGTGCATCAAAGGATACAACCAATAGAGTAAAAAGAGAGCACACAGAATGGGAAAAAATATTTGCACATTATATCTCTAAGGAGTTAATATCCAGAATATATAACTAAACCACAACAAAAAACCCAACCTGTTTAAAAAATGGACAAAGGACTTGACTAAACATTTCTCTAAAGAAGATACACAAATGGCCAATAAGCACATGAAAGGATGATCAACATCACTAGTCATTAGAGAGATGCAAATCAAAACCACACTAAGATACCACCTCACGCACATTAGAATAGTGACTGTCAGAAAATTCCAGAAAATAACAAGTGTTGGTGAGAATGTAGAGAGAATTTGCACTGTTGGTGGAAATGTAAAATGATGAAGCTCCTGTAGAAACCAATATACTGATTCCTCAGAAAATCTAACAGAAATTATCATGTGATCAGTAATTCCACTTCTGGGTACATACACAAAAGAATAGAAAGCAGGGTCTTGCATATATATATCTGTACATCTATATTCACAACAGCCTGATTCTCTGTAGCCAAAAAGTAGAAGCAATGCAAGTGTCCATTGACAGATGAGTGGGTAAACAACATGTAGTATATATACATACAATGGAACATGAATTAGTCTTAAAAAGGAAGGCAATTCTGCATGCTACAACATGGATGAACCTTGAGGGCATTTACCAAGTCAAATAAGGCAGTCACAAAAGGACAAATACTGTATAATTCCTCATATTCCACTTATATGAGGCACCTAGAGTAGTCAAATTTATAGACAGAAAATAGTATGGTAGTTGCAGGAGCTGAGGATAGGGAGAAATGGGAAGGTGTTTAATGGATACAGAGTTTCAGTTTTGCAAAATGAAAGGAGTTCTATGGGTAGTGGTGATGTTTGCACAACAATGTGAACATAATACCACTGAACTGTATATTTAAAATGGGTAAGATGATAAATTTTATTATGTGTATTTTATCCCAATCTAAAAAAAATTAGTTCCTTCTCTATTAATTTCTATGATGAAACCTCTCAGAGCCTGGAATGGCACCTTGTATCTAGCATGCATCAATAAATGTGTAAGCAAATAGATGACCAGATCCAGAGTTGCAAGATACCTTTGGTGAAACCCTCTACCCAGCCTGAATCCTTCCAGGTTGTAGGACACTCACTACCTCTTAAAGCATGTCATTTCTTCTTCATTAGAAAATTCTTCTTCACCCCACCTTTAAGCTGAAATATGACTTCCCTGTAATATTTCCCCTTCCTCAGTGATCGTAACTCTGCCTTCCCGGCCCAGAGAGAACAGGTCAAATTTCTACCTCATCTGACCACCTTCATGCAATAAAAGACAGAGCTCTGTGCACTGGGAGGGTTAAAGCCTCACCCCAAATGCATCTTCTCCTGCAGAGAGACAGTCCTTTTGCAGTTAAATCACACTAAAAATCCTCAAGAGGAATATCTGTTCCTGGTTTATTCCAAAGATGCACTAAATGGCAAGAACGTGGAGGCAACACGTGGACCCGAAGGAGTCTCCTTGTGGGAGGGGACTCCATCTCTAAAGAACAAGAACTATTTATCTTGGAGTAGAGAAATCGCTGAATGAGATACCACCTGTCTTGAAGACGATTCTATGGCAGAGGAAGCCTTATTCTGGGTCTAAGTCCATAGGATATAAGTTACAGCAAAGCAGATTTCAACTCAATTATTTAAAAAAGACTCTAAAACTGCAAGTACATAAAAACTCACAGAATAGTTGTAACTGTAGGAATCATTACTATTAGGCCCCAGCTTGAACTTCATCGCCCTTTTGAATTCAGAAAATAAATACACACAGGTACACATACACACACCCCACATGTCACACCAGGCATTGTGGCACCGTCCATGCCTGACATAAAACATTCTGGAAGTATTTCTGTTTTAATGCAGATACACATAGCACAGCTAGTCTCAAAATTAAACAACAATGAAAACTGTCACTACTGACAAGGAACTATGCAAAGACCTTCAGTCTCAGGCCCTTGCTCACTCAGGAGTACCTTGAGACCTGTTTCTTCCTGTTCAGCTGCAGTCACGGTTCTAACCTGGTTCTTCTCACGGCTGGTATCCTCTGACCTTTTATGTCCTGGCAATGACTTCTATGCATTTTGGCAGTAACTGTCTGAATCTCTGATTCAACCCTGATCGCAGCCTCTCCGTCTTTCTCTCTCCTTTCATTCTTTCCTCGGATGGCCGCGGCTTCTGCCGCCTCTACCCTTCCTGGAGCAACCCGTGCTTTTGAAAAATGGCCATGCCGAAGGGGAACTAACACTCCCAGCCTGGAGCAGGTCTTGTCAATCTGATTTTTAAATGATGGAGGAGGAGATTTGAGGACAAAGCTCATGGTGGCATTACCGCTATCAGGGACGCTGCAAAGACCAAGTGGAAAGGGGGAAAGGCTCTTCTGAATGTGAGCACATTCACAGACTCTGAGGACAGAGAGGTATTTAAAGTGAACTGGAACAAACCTGCAACATCCGGTGCGTTCTGCCTTCAAAAATAGCTGCCAGTTAGAAAGGGTTATTTACATATTGATTTCATGCTAACTTTGTAATGGAATGTGCTGCCTGCCTGCCTGCCTGAGACCTAACAACTGTCATCATAATTTTTTCTAAAAATACAGTCAGAGAAAAACACTCATTGAACCCTCCACTGGAAAGTGACTGCAAAAGACCCCCGATCCCAAACCTGCTTGACAGACCACCGCCAAGGGCAGGGACACTCAGCCACTGTAACCGAGAAACGTTTCACAGCGGCAGCTGGCGCCTCCCTTCTTCCAACCAGCCAATATTTTTTGTCTTTCTAGAAAACCTGTCTTGGTCAAAGGTAAGAGTGCCGGGGAGTAGGGGTATGCCTCCCTGGAGCAGAGCAGCCTTTGTAGAAACTCCAGCCGGCCTCTCTTCAGAAATAATGGGTGAGAAAGGGGCCCGAGTGGCCTACCAGCCCCAGTGCTCCATCCTGGGAGCACTTCTGCCACGGTTTCTCCCGGCATCTCTCTACCAAGGATCCCCACTTCTCGCGCCTCCTAATAGCCAGCTTCTAGAGATTCTCACTTGGGCTGTTTCCGAACCCCTCCCCGACTCACCCCACCCCCACCCCAGGTTTGTCTCTGTGGATCCTACAGAGCTGAGCCCAGGCAGTTCTGTCGTCGCTCCCGAGTGCAATATTAGCAATTTAAATGCATCCTTGCCAGGCCTGATGGAGCTGATTCGGTTGTGATCCTGGGCATATGGATGGCATATTTGCTGCGAGCTAGGTGAGACGCGTCCCAGAAGGGCCGCTGCCAGCCCCCGCAGCCGCCTTCTCCTGCTCCCGGGCGGCTGGGGCTGGCCGCGGAGCCAAGAAACCGGCCGGATCCAGGCTAACTGCGGCCCACTTTGTTTCCAGCCGGCCCCCGCTGCTGGGGACAAATCTTTCATTCATGAACAGGGGCTTGTTAGGCCAACTCCGGACTCTAAAGCCACTTAATTAAATTGTGGAAAGTTCCTTGGTGTGGGTGGGAAATTTGCACACAAAGACCCGGGGTCCTCGCTCCCTCCAACTGGGAGCGCCGCCACAAAACCCGGCCCGGCCTCCCCCCGGGCCCGCGCCCCTGCCCCTCCGCTCCCCGCGCCCCCTCCACCGCTGCCGCGGCGGCGAAATCGGCGCCCCCTCATTAGAGGGCGTTTGTTAGGGAATGTTTTCCCAGCGATTCACTGACGGGCCTTTCATTCCTCCCTCCGCAATCAAGGGCGGCAAGTGCAGCCTGAGAGCCCTCCACGGCCTGATTGCTGAAAGAATTTCCAAAAGGAAAGAGTGTAAACAGGTACATTGAAAAAGCCTCTTTTCAACAATTATGTAAACATTCCAAACACTATTTGAAAACTTTCACAGTGGAACTGTCAAGTCGGAGCATTCTTGTTTAATTGCACGGGCACAATGGTGGCTCTGGGGCTACCCCAGCTTCCCCCAGACCCTGCAGAGCTTAGCGGGACGTGGGGGGCCCGAAGATAAAGAAGTCACAGGGAGACAAGTGCGCTTCACTCTCCGGCCCACGGCATCTTTCCCTGTGTGTTCTTGCTCCCTTGGCCTCCAGAAGAACACCCTGGAAACAGGGAGGCGCCTTCTTTCTCCTGGCTGGATTTCTCCAGGACCTGGGCCCCTGGTCTGCACAGAGGGTCTGTTGATAATCGGGATGCAACTAGATGGAAACTTCTGTGTCATTTAAGGGTTTCTCCAAAGCAGCAAATGACCATTCTGAGATACCAGGCAAAATTGTTGGCAACGTTTTCCCTCCCCGTTAGAATGTTACTGGCTGGCCTCTCCGACCTCTCCTTTTCTGACTCTAGGTTGCTACTGGCCAAAAGTTTCCTCCTTTTCCATGCAGCTCAAAGTCTGCTGATTCACTAACTTAACTACCAATTACCCTGATTACTTTACTAGGAGTTGGAAGAGTTTAGGCCACACATGCAAACTGCTTAATCTGGTATTTCATGGAGACACCGAGGTCTCAGTTCACTTTTATACATATTTTTCTCAGAATCTGTTTAGCCAGTCTCCAGTCATTTGGGGTCTGGTCAGCCTGTAACCACTAAGGCTTGCAGGTTGTATCTGAATAGGAACCATGGTTGCGACAAGTGGGATGTGATTTGTTTCCATTTTTGTTTTTTTAAAACTCTATTTTCTTAAAAGCTGGGGAGGGGGCAGTGTAAATATTCAACAGGAAGGGGTTGGCATATCAACACAATGAAGTCTTACAAATGTGTAATATGAAGGCCATGTAAAGATATGGAAAATATTTATAAAACAACATAAAAAAGGAAGCCACAAAATCCGCACTGTACTGGCAAATGCAAGAAAACATGTCTGTATGTGGCAAAGGACTAGAAAGGACATGCCAGAATGAAAAAACGTGTTCTGAGGAATGGAAGTACCAGCACGTTTTACTTCCCAAGCATATATCTTTAATGTTGTCACATTTTTTTGTCAAGGCAAGGTCTGGGAATGCTGGAAAGCACCCATGTACATACAGGGTTGCACATAAAAGGCCACCCCACTAGCCCGCAGGGAGAAATACACACCAGCCCACAGCACTCTGCATCCCTACCAAGGATGTAGATCAGAGTTTCCAGGTAAATTCCTCAGGTCTAAAGAGGAGCTAAGGCTTGCTTGCTTGCTGAGTCCCCAGGAGGCAGACACAGAATCAAAACTACAAGATAAATCAGATATGTGTTTTGTAGAAATGGTTATGCTCAACAGGGTTACTGGCAAAGCAGGGGCCAGAGAGAAAATAACTTATCTCCATCCCAGGGGGTCCACTGAACACAGCAGAGGCTCAAAGAGTGAATGTGTCTATTTCCTAGGCTTATTCCATTTGACTAAGGTCAGCACTTACTATGCATCAACTCTGTGCCAGGGTCTGTTCTACATGCTGGCCCTGTGAGGCCATAGAGTAATTTTAATCCCAAAAAGTTAATTGGTAATGAAGTGTAGAACCAACATCTTTAAAAATGTGTGTGAGTTAACTGAATTTTTACAAGGGTGCCAAGACAACTCAATGGGGGAAAGAATAGACTTTTTAACAAATGACACTGGGATAACTGGATAGCCATATAAAAAAGAATGCTTTTGGACCCCTACCTCACACCATATACAAAATTGCCTCGAAATGGATCAAAGGCATAAATGTAAGAGCTAAAACTACAAAACTCTAAGAAGAAAACAGACACAAACCTTTATGACCTTAGAGTAGTCAATGGTTTATTAGATAAGACACCACAAAGCATAAACAACAAAAGAAAAAATAGGTAAATTAGACTTGATTAAAATTTAAAATTTTGTACTTCAAAGGACACTATCAAGAAAGTAAAAAGACAACTCATGGAATAGGCAAAACTATTTGCAAATCATACATCTGATAAGATTATTCAGGATATATAAAGAACTCTTACAATGCAACAATAAAAGACAAATAACCCAATTAAATAATGAGCAAATAATCTGAATAGGTATTTGTTCAATGGAGATAACAAATTAAACAAATGCACAATAATCAAATAAAGGGATGCTCAACATAATTAGTTATTAAAGAAAGGCAACTAAAAACCACAGTGAGATACTACTTCACACCCACTAGTATAGCTATAATCAAAAAGATAGACAATGAGAAATGTTGGTGAGGATATGGAGAAACTGGAACTCTCATTGCTGATGGAGATGTAAAATGATATAGCCATTATGGAAAACAGTTCAACAGTTTCTCAAAAAGTTAAACACACAGTTAGCCTATGACCTGGCAATTGCAACCAAGATAATTGAAAACATATGTCCACACAAAAACTTGTACATAAATGTTCACAGTGGCATTATTCATAATAGCCAAGAATTATAAACAACCTAAATGTTCATCAACTAATCAACTGACAAACAAAATGTGTCATGTCCATACAATGGAACATTATTCAGCCATTAAAAGAAGTGAAGTACTGATTCATGCTGTAAGCAGAACACACCAAAAAAGCCACACATTGTAGCAGTTTATTTCTATGAAATATCCAGAATGCAAATCCATAGAGACAAAGTAGATTAGTGGTTGCCAGGGGCTGGGGAGAAGTGGAAAAGAAAAGTGACTACAAAAGGGTACAGGGTTCCTTTTGTGAGTGGGAAGAATACTCTGAAATTAGATAGTAGTGATGGTTGTACAACCCTGTGACTATACCTAAACCACTCAATTGTACATTTCAAAAGGTATATTAGTCCGTTTTTACACTGCTGATAAAGACATACCTGAGACTGGGCAATTTACAAAAGAAAGAGGTTTAACTGACTTACAGTTTCACGTGGCTGAGGAGGGCTCACAATCAGAAAGTAAAGAGGAGCAAGTTACATCTTACATGGATGGCAGCAGGCAAAGAGAGAGCTTGTGCAGAGAAACTCCCATTTTTAAAACCATCAGATCTCATGAGGCTCATTCACTATCATGAGGACAGCATGGGAAAGACCTGCCCCCAAGATTCAGTGATCCATTCATCTCCTACCAGGTCCCTCCCACAACATGTCGGAGTTATGGGAGCTACAAGATGAGATTTGGATAAGGACACAGAGCCAAACCATATCAAAAGGATAAATTTTATGGTATGGGATATACCTCAGTTTTGTTTTGAAAGGTCTGCAAACTATAAAGCACCACCCACAATACAATTTCTGTAGCAGAGCAAGGGGTATTACAAGAAGTTCAGAATGCTTATCTGCCTAATTAATTCCTGAGACCCTTCTCAGTCTTCATGGCAGTAGGTCATCAGGATAAGCTGGCCATGGTGGGTGGTCTGTGCCAGGCCTCGGGAGCCTAACTGGGGCTTCTGTGTGCCCCTGGTCCTCCAGAAGGAACTGGGGCACATGCATTCTGGATCTGCTGAGCCCTACTAGGACAGGAGAATGAAGACATTACAAATAATCCTGCCTGAAAAAGCCCACACAGACTGGAAGGCTGAAGACATGAAGTCCAAAGCAGAGGGCTTGGGCTAGAATTCCAGGAACAGAGACTCAGCAAGTGATCCTGAGCAGACACCACCCCTCCTTTAGTTCCCCTAATTTCTTTCATCAGGTTAGGCCAGATTGTGTCATGAGACTTTTTTTTTTGAAACAGAGCCTTGCTTTGTCACCCAGGTTGGAGTGCAGTGGCACAGTCTCGGCTCACTGCAACCTCTGCCTCCTGGGTTCAAGTGATTCTCATGCCTCAGCCTCTCACGTAACTGGGATTACAGGCACCCGCCACCACATCTGGCTGATTTCCATATTTTCAATAGAGACGGGATTTCACCATGTTGCTCAGCTGGTCTTGAAGCCTGACCTCAAGTGATTCACCTGCCTCAGCCTCTCAAAGTGCTGGGATTACAGGCGTGAGCCACTGTGCTTGGCCTGTGCCTTGAGGTTCTGATGAGAGGCTCTTCCTTTCATTCTGTGGCTCTGCAATAGCAACCAAAGCCGGTAGGGTCCCTAGACTCCAAGCACAGCCCTGCTAGAGGAGAGGCCCTTTCTTCCCTGGGACAGGCCTGCTGCAGTGACTGGTTTGGGGCCCCAGGAGCGGCACTGGTTTCAGACTGCTTGCAGGCCGTGGGTCCACCCACACCCTATTGGCTTCCCGAGCCACATCCCTGGATTCTACCTCAGGTTTTGAACCTGGTTCTCTACATGAGCCTGATTTTGAACCTCTGGTTCTCTATATGAACTGCTTACTATGGCTGCAACCAGAATCCAGCCTACACTTCAGATCACCGCAGAAGTCCCATCTGTTTTTGACCATAGTCTTCTGAACTCTGGCCTACCCTGACCAGAGTGGCTGGTACTTAGTGCTCGGAAGGAGCCTGGGCTCCAGCTCATCCGTACATGAAGGTAACCTGAGCTAGAGTCTATGTCAACTGACCTCAGGCTATGTCTCTGACTTCCTTCCCAGTATTCCCACCTTCCTTCATCCCACTCTGACCACACTGGCCTCCTTGTGTGTTCTTGAATAGGTCAAGCAGGTCCCATTTCAGGGCTGGAACAGTTCCTTCCCTAGTCCCATGGCTGGCTTCCTCACTTCATTCAGTTCTCTGCTCACATATAACCTTCTTGCAGTAGTTGTCTCTGACCACCCTTATAAAATAGCACCCCTGTCACATTCTGTCCCTGTATCCTGCTTTACTTTTCCTTCTTTATGTGCTTTTGGTCTGTAACCCTCCCAGAACGGAAGCTCCATAAGGACTGGACTTTGTTTTGTCCACTGCTGTATCCTGAGCACCTAAGAGTGCCTGGCACCTAGCTGACACTGGATACATATCTGCTAATAAATGAATGAATGATCGAGTAAATGAATGAACAAATGAATATTTTGTCCCATTGGAAGCTAACAACTAACAGTGAGAATAGCATATTATGGCTTTTCTCTGACTCTGAGAAATTGAAAGCACAAGAACAATAAATGACTTTTCTATGTTTGCAAAGAGTTGGGGTGAAAAAAGAACTTGGAGAGGGTGGGCCTTGGTGCCCACTCCATGACTGGAAAGCCATCCTTTCTACTCTGTGTGAAATACCCTGTTTGGAGACATCCTGTATGATTTACAGAAGAACAGCAGAGCCCATGAAGCCAGCCCAGGGCTGGAACAGGAGCAGGATCTAAAGAGCTAACAGAGCTTCTACAGGGAGGAGCTCAGAAGTGTCTCAGCACCTGCTGTACAAACGGCCCAGGGTATGCCTTCCATCAAGCAAGCCCTCAGAGACAGACTGCTATGAATACACCTGGGACCATGCTCTACCTTGCTGGTCCTTGAGCGGGTCAAAGAGTCTTTGGAAATTCCAGAGCATGAATCCAGAATGCCTATGTCCTAGGTCTAGCCCCCACCACCCCTCACATTTAGGACAATAGGACAAGGATGTCTGTGCTGACTACCTTAGAAAGGGAACTAAAACACCTACGTAACGTGTTTCAAACAATAGGTCACACGGATGGGCCCCTGCTTTCATTTGGAGAGGTGAGGTGGGGCTGTGGAAACGTCACTGCGTTCGGAGATTTTTGTTGAAGTTCTGGTTCTCATCACTTACAAGCTCTGTGAGGGACAAGCCTCCTAACTCTTCTGAACCTTTATTTTCTCAACCATTATATTCTCAACTCATAAACCTCACCTCACAGGGATGCTGTGAGGATTTCAGGAACTGAAATTTCATAGTCAGCTGAAGGTCAATGTGATCTGTTGGAGTGTGATATGTTTTGTGCAACTGACGAGCTTAGGAATTCACATGAATAATAAAAGAAGGAGGAAACTAACCAATCAAAACTGAGAACACTCTCTGTGCCTCAATTTTCTCATCTGCAAAGTGGGAGTAATAGAGCCTATCACACAGGATAGTTGTAAAATGCAATATATATAAAGTGCATTTTATATATATATATATATGGTGCATGGTAAGCTCTTAGTAGAGGTTAACTATTACTGTTGTTGCTATTATTAGGACTGTCATGTACCAGCATTCTATTCTATAAATAATAAAATATCAACAATGAGATATTGACATATGAGTCTGCTCGGGCAATGTCGATTATCCATTCCCCATTTACTCTCCATCCCAGGGGGCCTGTCAGGAAGGAATGACTAATTCGACATTTTAGCTCCTTCCCTGAACATCTCAACCAAAAACTGGTTTCAGTTTCTATACGTAAAAAGCATTTAAGGACTAAAACATTATATTGCCTTTCCATGATAAGAAAAGTTTGCTGATTTACATCTCTGTGTGAATCAGTAAGGAAATAGGAAGCCATGAAATAACTGGTTTAATAAAAGTTAACTGCTCATGAGGTGTCCAGCCTAGTAATGCCAATAATCTTTGGAGGAAAGGACAAATGCCTGCACCCCCAGGTTGCTTTTAACTATAGAAGAAGGACAGATGCATTCTCTGTGCATCAGAAGACAAAGCTAGGGTCAGGCCTGCAGATAAAAAAAAAAAAAAAAAAAAAGGCAGATTGCTGTTCAATATTAAAAAGTACTTTCTACCAAAATAGCTGCCTGGAAATGTAATGGCCTGACTCAGGAGGCAGGGTGTTCCCTGTCACTGGATGTGATGAAGTGGAGACTTCTGCTGCAGAGGAGATGAATACATTGGATAAAGGTCTGAGTTACATTACTTTTAAGGTTCCTTCCAATTCTAAGATTCTGTGGCTCTCTACATCCATAAATTACCTACATAGGAGAGAAGAAAGCCACCCTGGTCCGAATCTCAGATCATGTTTATATGCACAGAAAACTAAAGGTGTTCATGGTGACTTTTGCCTACTTCCATTGCACCAGCCAAAGGAATATAAGGACCTCTTTCCTTCCCCCTCCAATTGAGGGATCAGAGCTTTGTCTCTCCCCCACAGGAGGCCTTCTGTCACCACACCGTCCCTGCAGGTGAGGAATACTTAGAAGGCCATGGTTCTGCTGCTCAGCCCAGCCCAGCTGGGTACCACTTCATTCATTCCACAAATGCTTCTTGAGCATCTATTTTTGTTTTTGTTTTTGGTTGTCATTGTTGTTGTTTTTCCAGATACTATGCTGGATGCTGGGGATACTGAGTCAAATAAGATATGATCCCTGCCCTCAGAAAACCTATAGAATGATGGGACATCCATGAAAGTTAATTGGATGTCATAGTATAGTGTCATTGAGGCAGATAAAAGGTGCTCTGAGGAGGGATATCTAACCTGGACTGGAAAGGCTTCCTGGATGAGGTGACTCAGGCTGAATTTCAGAGGTACCGTAAGAGTTAGCTAGAACAGTGCTGTCCAGTGGAATCTTCTGTAGTGATGGCAATGTTCTATGATCTACTTATACAGTATCTACTAGCCACGTGAGGTAACCGAGCACTTGAAATGTGGCTCATGCAACTGGGGAACTGAACTGTTCATTTTATTAAAGTTAAAATGTGTCTATATTGGCCAGAATAGATAGGCAAAGGGTGAGCGAAGGCTGTTACAGATAAAGGACAGAGAACAGAAGTGGGCAAGGGCACAGCACCTGGAAGGCATGACGAGGCAGCCAGTGAGGGGCCAGAGGAAGGGGCCTGTGGGCCTGTGGTGGGGGATGGGATAGAGACTGGTCAGCAGCCAGCTCCTGAAAGTCCTGGTGTGTGAAGCTAAAGACTTTGAACTTCCCATTTATCCTCAACTTCTTATTTTTTTTTTCTTTAGTGATGGGGTCTTGCTCTGTCATCCAGGCTGGAGTATAGTGGTGCAATCACAGCTCACTGCAGCCTCAAACTCCTGGGCTCATGAAACCTGCCCGTCTCAGCCTCCCAAAGTGCTAGGATTACAGGTGTGAGCCACCAAGCCTGGCCCTAAGGTTTTAAGTAGAGAATTATAAAGTTACATTTGTGTTTTAGAAATATCACTGCAACAACAGTGTGGAGAACGGATTGTGGGAGAGGCCGTGGGCCAGGGGAACAGCTTGAGGAGGCTGCTGAGAGCCGGAGTTGCTGAATGGCTGACAACAGAGCTAAGCAGGGGCAGTGGGAAAGAAAAGGATGAAGGCCCCACTCTGATCTGACTCGGGACTTCTATTGCTGATCAGACCTACTGATGGGGGGAGGACACAGCTGGGATGAGACCCCACCCAGGTTCCTGGCCTAGAGGGCAGGTGGATGCCGTGGCATGGAACTCCCAGGGAGGGGGATTGTGGGCAGAGTCACTAAGGGCATGTGTATTGAGTCATCAGAAGAGAGCACAGAATGGAGCCCTGGAGAAGGGAGACATTTAAAAGGTGGACCAAGAAAACAAGTCCACGAAGGATACAGAAAAAAAAAAAATCAGAGCGGCAAAAAGAAATCCAGAAGATGAGTGTCACAGAGACAGGGTAGAGGGAGTTTCTAGGGAGGAGTAGTCAAGAGTGTCAAATGCCATATGAGCATTAAAAGGGTGACAGTGAACTTAGCAATTAGGAGGCGAGGGTGGGGTGGGAGCAAATTTAGTGGAGCACTGGGGGTCTTAACACTGATCTGGATTTGACAAATGAGACTTGTTTCTTCCTGAGATCATCTGCTCCCTGGAGACACAGGGCCCAGTGGCTTTTAAACATTTTTGAGTCACAAATGCCTTTGACAATCTAATGAAAGCTATGTCTCCTGTCTCCAGGACACTTCACCCACAAATAAAACGTTGTGTTTCATTTCAAGGACCCCCTAAAGCTCATCCACGAACCCCCTGGTTTTAAAAAAGTCAAAATTACTTAGTTCCTATTTGCTGAGTTCTGGCTGCAGAGATCTGAATTCTAACCAAATCATCTGCTTCCTGGGAATCTAAACCTAGACAGAAATCTTCAATTCCTCCATCTCCTGGGGCCCTCTAGCCTCAGCTCCAGCCTGGTTCATTCACATTTCCAGGCTTATTGTCCTGCTTCCTGTCAATCAACTCTAAATCATTACACAAATTAACATCTCTAAAGCCCACCTCAGCAGCCTCTGCCTGGAGATATGTAACTAGTGTTTCCCAGGGTCCTCAGCCTGGGGTACAAAGGGTCACTACAGCAGTTATAGAACTGGGAGAATCGCCTGCCACCCCTGCACAATGCCAGTGGGTGGAGCAAGGCTTTCCTCTGACATCTGAGGGCTTGTAGCCCAGGACCACGTGTCACTGTCCCTTCCCATCAAACATCTTGGTTCACAGACCTCTTTTGGCCCTCTCTTCTAGTTTTCGAACATACCTAGGTATAAATGAATTCGCTGAAGTTTCAAAGCTTGTTCCCAGTTTAGGGGATACCCCCAGAAGAAAGGTAAAATCAATGTGTTTTTCCAGAAGAAAAGAGGGAGAATGGGTGGCGATACAGAAAGAAGGGAGGCAGACAGGCAGGCAGGAGGTAGGAAGGAAAGAAGAAAGGAAGGAAGGAAGGAAGGAAGGAAGGAAGGAGGGAAGGAGGGAGGGAGGGAGGGAGGGAAGAGGGGTCATCTTGTTGCTAAATCTTGGATCTTAAATCAACCTTAGTTGTAAAACCTTTACAGAGTAAAGTTGCCAAAATCCCACTCACAATTCTGCTATTACCACAACTAATGATAATATTAACAGCCATAACCTCACATGTTACTGTTCCGTGTTTTTTTTTTTAATAAAAAAGTGTATACAGTTAAGGTGTACAATGAGATGTTTGATATACATACACATAGTGGAATGATTACTGCAGTCAAGCAAATTAACATATTCATCTCCTCACATAGTTATGGTGTGTGTGCATGCACACGCACACGTGTGTGTGGTGAGAGCACCTGAAATCTACTCTCAGCGAATTTTCAGTATCCAGCACAATATTATTAAGTACAGTCATCATGCTGTGCAGTAGCTCTCTAGACATTCGTCCTACATAACTACAACTTTGCACCCTTTGACCAATCTCTCCCCATTACCCCACCTCCCTGCCCCTGGTAACCATGGTTCTCCTGCCTCCTGGACAGAGGAGAGTCCCCTAGCAGAACTAAAGTGAATGGCAATTCTAGCAAGCTTACACTTGGCTACTTTTCCTGAAAGCTTGGGAAAGCCAGCAAACTCCCCCATAAATCCACCCTAAACAAATTCACACATGAATTCCAGAATGCTATCTGTTACAACTTACAGTTGCGTCAATACAGGATGGAGCTCCCCAGACGGTGCTGGCTGTTGAGTGCTGCAGCGAGTGCGATATTGGCCCTTTAGATTTCACAGACACCCTCTCCAAGTACAAACACACACTCACACACACACAGACACATGCGCGCCTACTCCATTGCGGGCTGTGTGGTGTGTGCAGTCAGCAGCCATGTGGAGAATGTGAAATCACACCTCGCTCTCCTTCCGAGGCAGTGAGATCTTTATTGGTTTGGGAACTGCAACAGTTTGCGTGCTGAGAGGGTGCAGGAGGTTTCCAAGCACCCCATGTGGAGTTTGGTGCTCTGGCACCGTTCACATGGTTCCCATTTTGCCAGATCCTTTCTAGAGGCTGCTTCCGCACAGCCTGGGGAAGGCCCTCAACAGAACATAATGTAAATCTGTGGCTCTTGTTAGTGTTCTTAAAGATAATACATAGGTTCGTTCAACATTTGACAGTTCACACAGATTATTTCTATTTCTTACCCTGTTTGCTGCTCAAGAGGCACTAGGAGGGATCTCACACAGGAATTATTGACCCTGGTTTGTAGGGGAGGAAAGTGAAGTGCAGAGAAGTCAAATAACTTGCTCAAGGTCAAGTACAAAGAAGTCAAACGACTTGCCCAAGGTATTAAGTGGCAAAGCTGAAACCAAAATCCAGGCTTCGAGATCAGGGGCCTTTCCCCTGACTCACCCTTATCATAATCATAGTCCTAAACTATCTTTACATTTATTGGTAACTTTACAGCACAAAAAGTCACCTACAGAATTCCATATGGTGTTTCATTCTGCTCCTTGAATCAATACTAAGACTATGTAACATTTTCTATTTATTGCACACAGATCTTTATTGTCCTCTCAAGCCTAAGAATTAGGGAACTGTTAGCTAGAAATGAATTTGTGTTTTATGGCAACACTGATTGATAAAATACTGTTGGAGAGCAAGTGATGATGTCATCACGTGGCCTCGGGTTTCAGCTTCACTATTCTATTCGCATGACCTTGAGCAATTCTCTTCATATAAACAAGGGAAAAGTTACAGTCAGTGGGCTCCAGAGACATGACCTTAGGTTAGAATTCCAGCTCCATCACTTACTAGCTGTGCCACCTTGGAGAAGATCCCTAACCACTCCTAGCCTCTGTTTCCTCATTTGCGGAATAGGGATAATAGTAGTACTCTGTCACGGGGGGTGTGTATTAGTCTGCCAGGGTTGCCATAACAAATACCATAACCTGGGCAACTTGAACAACAGGAATTGTCTCATAGTTCTGGAGCCTGGAAGACTAAGATCAAGGTGTCAGCAGGGTTGGTTCCTTCCAGGGACCTTCTCCTTGGCTTGCAGATGACCATGTTCTCACCATGTCCTTGTGGGGGCTTTCTGATGCATGCACATCCTCGGTGCCTGTGTGTGTGCAAATTTCCTCTTATAAACACCAGTTGGATTGGATTAGGACCCACCCTAAAGGCCTCATCTTAACTCAGTTACCTCCTTAAGGGCTCCCATCTCCAAATACAGCCACATTCTGGGGGTGCTGGGGGTTAGGGCTTCAACATATGAGTTTCCAGGGGCAGGGGAACGTAATTTTGTCCATAGTAGACTATGAGAATTAAATGAAATATTTTGTTTAAGTCACATAGCACAGTGCTCCAGAGCCATCAGCTGCTATGACCTCTGATGCTCATCGGTGTAATGGAGATAATAATACCTCTCCCATGGGATTGTTATGACAATCGATGCCAATGTGCTTCATAATCTACACATCACCTTAACAGGATGAATACTAGGTGCTGGGGTGGGGGTGGTGAACTGAACTGGTCACTTGATCTGGGAATTACCAGGCTATTCCATGGGTGGCTTCAAGAGTATTCTTGCTGGGTTGCAGCTGCTCCCCAAGTCCCAGGTGAAGAGAGTTTGGGGCCAGGGTAACGGCTCTCTTGGTTCTGGGTGAAGTGGAATGGACAGCGGGTCAAGACTGGTTCAGATGGAAGGAAACACAATGATGCTCTCCATGCAGGGATCCTGAACTCAGGTGGAAGCACTCCAGACAGGAACCTGAATGTCTACAGTTAGTTGCCAGCTGGAAGCTGGTTATTCTAGAATAAAGCCCCAGGGTGCTCAGAAAGGACATCATCGCCCCCTTGGGACTAGAGGATTATTAGGTTAAACTACATGAACTTGCCAATATTTCCACAACTAGCAATTTCATGTGATTTAACTGAATGTTAACCTCCACATCCTGAATTCATGCGTCTGTGCCATTTTATTCTTTGATCCCCATGATTCAATGATTCACTGGTTCAATCTTTCATTCCGCAAACATTTACTGTCGTCTGATGTATGGGCTGTTGTGCTTTGAGTTAAGGAGCAAAGCCGCTCCTCTTCTTCCTGCTTAAGTTCCGGATGCTTTGAAAGAGACGTGAAGTCAGGCAGATGGAAGCGGAAATGCTGGCTTTGTTACCAATAAGATTGGCTCTAGAGAGCATGCACAGACAATGGGCTTCTTGATGTTGACCCCCAGGATTGGGCAGACCACCAGGACTGGGCAGACCCCCACCTAGCCACAAGGGGCGCTAGAAAGCTGCCGCCCCCGCCTTCACTGCCAGGGTCACCCAGGCACAGGTTCTCTGCTGAGACAGCTTCCAAAAAGAAGGGGGAGGAGTTTAAGCTACAAACCTGCTTTCTCTCCTAAATTGGGGTGCGGGGGGAGGGGCGGAAAGGGAGATCAGAGTGACTAGAGGCCAATTCAGGGCAAGAGTACCCCTTGCCACCCTGCCACCTGGAAACTAAACCAGAGAGAAGTTTCCCCACAAACAGTAATGGCAGCCGCCGCCCCAACCCTCCCTGCACCAAATCCCACTTACTGAAAGCGGGTGTCTGCACGGGAGACTTTATGAAAGGTTTTGGGGTAATGGAAATAGATTTACATTCCGGCAAAGCTAACACATTATAATTAGTTACTAGAAATCATTTTCTTTTTTTTTTTGAGACGGAGTCTCGCTGTGCCGCCCAGGCTGGAGTGCAGTGGCCGGATCTCAGCTCACTGCAAGCTCCGCCTCCCGGGTTTACGCCATTCTCCTGCCTCAGCCTCCGGAGTAGCTGGGATTACAGGCGCCCGCCACCTTGCCCGGCTAGTTTTTTTTGTATTTTTTTTAGTAGAGACGGGGTTTCACCGTGTTAGCCAGGATGGTCTCGATCTCCTGACCTCGTGATCCGCCCACCTCGGCCTCCCAAAGTGCTGGGATTACAGGCTTGAGCCACCGCGCCCGGCCGAAATAATTTTCTTAATAGGCTGGTGTGTAGCTCTGTTGTTCCTCGCTCCTTTCTCCCCCTTCCTCTGTATCTCCCTCTATTCTCTCTTCTTTACCTCTTAAGGGCATCCTCACTCCCCATTTTACTATATAGAACACTCTGATTCTCTTCAAACTTACCCCTCAGTTTCAGTTGAGATATTTCTTTGTGTATTTCTTCTCCCTCCAGAGCACATATCTCTTTCTGTTATATAGAAGAAGCTACTTTAAGAGTACATAAATAATTCTTTAAATCCTCAAAACCCCCAACTTACTTATGATCTTATTATCCCATCCTTTCTGCCACAAAATAAAAATCTAAAGAATAAATCTCAGTTATGCTAATATTTGACAGATTGGAATCTCCCCAAAAATATCTTTTTCAAAATACAATTATTCTAAATACTAACCCAGTGAAGCTTAGTGTTCAAAAACACAGCACTAACAATCTCTGCTCTCCAAAATTAATGTTAATAAATTAAGCTTTGCAATATATAAATTAGTTCCAACCTGAGTCACTAATTTTCATTTTCCTTCTTCCACTCAAATTAAGAAAAAGTGAGAGAGAATTAAGAAATTAAAGAGAAATAGCCAATACCTCTTTCTCCAGAAAGAAAGCGTTCCTTTCTAGTAATCAGCTTTTAGGAATTACAGCTCCTTTCTCACTGATTAATCATATACCTGACAAATCTAAGGAGAAATGTAAACTTGAGGAAAACTACATTTTGATACCAGTCTAAAGGGGTATTTCAAACATGGGCTCAATAACACATTTCTGCTAGATGACCATCTTTAATACTATCAGGATAATCAAATGTGAAACTGGGAGGTATTTTAGAAACCATCAGTTGCGCCCTCCTTGTTAAGCACTAGTTCAAATGGTTTTATGCAGGGAGTCTGAGTAGAGCAGGAACTAGAACCCAGGTCTCAGCTCCCAGCACTGTGTCTTCCCTTCTCATGCCTGCTGTCAGGTTCTACTTTAAAAGTCACAAAAACGTCAGAGCAGAAACTGGGGTTTTCCTCTTCCTTATGACTGATAATAATGAAATTCTACCCAATAAAACAAAAGGACAGTTAGGAAACAAAGTATTTGGAACAGATGAATTTGGAAGCTTGATGCTATTCCTCCCACCTATCCTATCCAAGAAGCCACTAACTTTCCTCGCTAGCGTTCTCCCCAACATAGCCATCACCACCCTTCTGATGAACAGAGCGCCTCTGGACTGAGGGCCTCCTGCCTCCTACCAGTGCATCCTTCCAGCCAGCCCACCAGGCCACCCTGCTCAGTGCATGACCCGATGTGCATCTGCTCTAGGGGAGCATAGTTTACACTTCTCTAGTGAAAGGTTCACACTTGCTTAACAAAGAGAAGGAACTCCACCCTCAGTTTCGGTGCTCTTGGCTAAGACAGGGGCTATTTCTGACCTTTGCACCAGAGATAATATGCTTACTTAACTCCTTACTGAAACATAAGAACGGGGAAAAAAAAAAACATGATAGGGCATGCATGACCCAAACTTCTTTAGTTGTCTTAATTGATGTCCAATTCTAATGCCCTTAAAATCAACTTTAACTCATTCTATGAGCTCATTCATGTATTTGCAGTCAGAAGTACAACATGTATGGAATAGAAATGAAACCCAATGACCACATTATGGGTTTATCTGCTAATAGCCTAAGTTGTCTGAATGCCGTTAGATGCATTCCATTCAACTAAGGAATCAGGGTCAGATGTTATATTTTCTTTTCATGTTAGAGGGGGGGAAATAAAAGCAGCATAAGGAAGGGTATTTTTCCAAGGCAACCCCCACAGAGCATGAGCAGAAAAGTTCATGTGGGAACCCCAGAGTTCTGGTCCCAATCCAGTCCTCTTGAGCAAAGAGAATTTTCGTTCCTACTAAGGGTCCCCAGACACTGGCTCTGCTGTTATCATGGCTAGGTAATGAGGGGCAAGGGGATGAAGGAGGATGTCACAGACAGTTGTCAAAGGCATAGGGAGTTATGCTTTGGGAGCAAACACCTTGTGATATGGTTTGGCTCTGTGTCCCCATGCAAATCTCATGTTGGATTGTAATCCCAATACTGGAAGAGGGAACTGGTGGGAGGTGACTGGATCACGGGCGTGGATTTCCCCCTTGCTGTTCTCGTGATAGTGAGTGAATTCTCACAAGATCTGGTTGTTGGAAAGTGTGTAGCACTTCCCCCTTGCTCTCTTTCTTCCTCCTGCTCCCACCATGTAAGAGGAGTTTGCTTCCCCTTTGCTTTCCACAGTAAGTTTCCTGAGGCCTCCCCAGCCATGCTTCCTGTACAGCCTGTGGAACTGTGAGTCAATTAACTTAAACCTATTTTCTTTCTAAATTACCCAGTCTCAGGTAGTTTTCTTTCTTTCTTTCTTTTTTTCTTTTTTTGAGACAGAGTCTAGTTCTGTTGCCCAGGCTGGAGTGCAGTGGCGTAGTCTAGGTTGACTGCAACGTCCGCCTTCCAGGGTCAAGCGATTCTCCTGCCTCAGCTTCCCAAGTAGATGGGATTATAGGCATTTGCCACCACACCTGGCTAATTTTTTTGTATTTTTAGTAGAGATGGGGTTTCACCATGTTGGCCAGGCTGGCTTTGAACTCCTGACCTCAAGTGATCCACCCACCTCAGCTTCCCAAAGTGCTGGGATTACAGGCATGAGCCACCATGCCCAACCACCACGTAGTTTTTTTTTTTTTTTTGAGACGGAGTTTCGCTTTGGTTGCCCAGGCTGGGTGCAATGGCACGACCTCGGCTCACCGCAACCTCCATCTCCCAGGTTCAAACGATTCTCCTGCCTCAGCCTCCCTAGTGGCTGGGATTACAGGCACATGCACCACGCCCGGCTAGTTTTGTATTTTTAGTAGAGATGGGGTTTCTCCATGTTGGTCAGGCTGGTCTCCAACTCCCAACCTCAGGTGATCCGCCCGCCTCGGCCTCCCAAAGTGCTGGGATTACAGGCATGAGCCACCACGCCTGGCCTTTCATAGTTCTTTATAGCCATGAGAAAATAGACTAATACATCTTGACTTCGCTGAGACATAAACTTAATGGTAGGAAACCATTATTTCAGTAACAAAGCTTTGTTCAGTTGACTTTGTCTCTTAATTATCTGCATGCAAATGCATTTGTCAAGTTTCCTGAGGTGGGATTGATAACAATAAACCTGCATTTCTGCACAATATTTTAATTCTGGAGGTAGAAGCAGCACGATACACAAGGAAGGAACTGTAGGCGGCCCTGTGCTCATCCTGGCTGCTGCTCGTTGGGTGTGGATTTCGACTCCACATCTATGCAGAGCCTGGAGGCTCCCTTAGCCACATTGAGCTACCAGGCTGTATCAGGGCTCTGGGGCCCCAAGGTTCCATAGGCTAAGGCAGGGTTCCTGGAATGTCTTGGCCTAAATGCTCCACATCTTGGGAAGACATCCTTCATCATCATCTCCAAAAAGCAGAGTCAGTCTGATTTCCTCTCCCCTCCACAGGTGTTCCACACCCCCAAGCATGGGTGTAATCATGGGGTTTCTGCCTCCAAGCCACTTGCTGGCCTACTTAGCAAGACACCAAAAATCCCTGGTCCTTGAGTCCCCATCTTTTCCCCCAAGTATGAGATGGCCCCAGCTCCTTCAGCAGCCACAAAGATTTTCTATCCATGTCACTCAGGCTGCCTTTCTTGTAGGAGATTTTCCAGGGCAGGATCCACCTATGCCCAGAGACAGGCCCATGCTTCTGGGCTTGGATGAGCTAACCTCTACATAAACTCAGCTCCTTTCAGAACTCCCTAAGACATCTTCGATCCTTTCATTCTGTCAGGGAATTTAAAAGATGTTCTTCAAGAGACTGGTCTACATAATATTTCAGGGCCTCCACAACAAACTGCGGCTCTTTGGGGCTCACCTGCAAACTGTACTCTAGTAGTCTGCTCAGATATTCCAGAGTTTCCTAGTTGAATGTACAGGATATTGCGATCCTTATTACAGGGAGCCAAGGACAGAACCTTAAGGAATACCAGCATTTAAAGGCTAGGCTAGGGCAAGGAATCCACACAGGAGACTGGGAAGAAACACCAGACAGAACACATTGTTTGTCTGTTCACATCTGCCCCTCCACGTCAGGGTGAGAGAGCACCTCCCTAGGGGGACCAGGAAATTGACTAGCAAATTGTTACAGCAATGGCCTTCAACTTGTTAAGTCTTCTCTGTATTCACACCCTTGGTTAGTTCCCTGCCACACTGACTTGAGGCTTGTCCATATGACTTGCTTTGGCCAAAGTTACAGTAAAGGAAAGATGTCCTGGCTAGCCTGCTGGATCATGAGAGGCACATGGTTCATTCTCCCCAACTGACAGTCAGTTGATCCCCTGAGATGTATGAACAAAGCCATTCTAGATCATCTAGACAACCTACCTTACCTGACTGCAGTTGCAGGAGTAAGCTCAGCCTAACAACTCAGACCAGAAGAACCACACTGAGCAACTTGCTTTGCATTGATAGATAATAACTCATATACTGACCAGGGAAAATTCAGATTAGGAAATCCTGAGTGTGATAGTTAATTTTATATGTCAACTTGACTAGGCCATGGGGTGCCCAGACATTTGGTCAAACATGATTCTGGGTATGTGTGTGTGAGGGTGTTTCTGGAAGAGAGGAACATTTGAGTCAGGGACTGAGTTAACCAGATTGCACCCCCTAATATGAGTGGGCCTCATCCTATCCATTGAAGGCCTGAATAGAACAAAAAGGCCAAGTAAGAGGGAACTTCTGCCTGACTCCCTGAGTGGAACATTGGTCTTCTTCTTCCCCTCAGGCTGGAACTTACTATTGGCTCTCCTGGTCCTCAGGCCTTTGGAGTCAGATTGGAACTACACCGTCAGCTTTCCAGTGTCCCCAGCTTGCCAACTGCAGACCTCAGGATCAGCCTCATAATTGCATAAGCCAATTCCTTATCCAAATATTAGTATATATATATAATTTCTTACAATAAATTTAAGTAAACTTCACATGTATAATACTTCTGTCTTCTATTGGTTTTGTTTTTGTGGAGAACCCTGATGAATACACAAAGTTTCCTGATAATTGGCATTCTCTGCTCAGGGGCTGGTCCTCTGGTTTTCTGTAGCATGCCTAGCTCTTCCCCTCCCCCAAGATGGCTGAGACAGTCCGCAGGTGGGACTTGAGCCTTCCAGACTCCTTTGTCCTAATTGCAATCAGCAGTGACTTCTCACTCACTGGTACCTCCCATTAGCCCCTCTGCTGCTGCTTCTCTGCTGTGGGAGCATAGCTGTCACTCTGGAAACACAGTCCCTGGGCTGCAGAGGGAAGAAGGCCCAAAGGAGGAAGGCTGGCTTTTATTTCTGCTGCATAGGACCATTCTTTTCCCTCTTCCCACCCTCCCCTCACCCTCAGAACTGAATCCAAAATAAATGAACAGACTCCCCGATTCCTGAGCTTTAATGGAACTAATGAGCTGATCACAGAGTCCCAATGCTGTGACTGCTTCCATTCTGGCTAGCGTTAGATTGCATTACTATTTTCATTTGTTTTCATTATTATTAGCTTTTAGCAATGAAATGCAGTTAAAATTATTACAGTTTGTAACATGCTTTTTGTACTAATAATTCAAGTACTTTTGAGTAGGAGCTGAGAGCATTAATTTGTCAATCACTCCTGCTTTGTATCTAGTCCTACTTTAAATAGACTAAACAAAAGAAATGAACACTATATATTTCCCCAAGGGATAGAACTTGTAAACATTCAGCTATGTTAGGCTTTCATGAAATTATAAACCATAATTCCAAGGTATATTGCACAAATAATAGGGTATTTCAAAATCAGTGCAGCTGACACACAAAAGCTTCAACTCTGGTTGAGATAATAACATGGGGCAGCCATCTGTGCTCAGAGTTTACTTGCCTAGTCAGGAGCCAAGGTGAAGGTGAATAAATGCAAACATTTTTGGACGCTGAGCAGAAGGTCCTCAAGAAGCTCTGAGACAGAGGCCTATGTGTACATTAAAGAAAACGAGAGCCTTTCCAGCTTCCAATCTCAGTCATTTGGAGGCAGCATTACAAAAACAACAACAAAATGAGGATAGCCTGAACTATCACTAAGAAATGCCACATTAATTCTGCCAGGAATGTTTACAACAAAGAGAAAAGGAAGAAAGATCCAGAGCTAGAAATAAACGCGATGTTGTAACTGCATATAAATGCGGTACAACCTCTTCATTAAACATGATGAAAAAGACCAGCTTATGTCAGTGGAATGTCTAGATTACAGGATGCTTTTTCAATAAAGAAATGCCATCTTTTGCCTTAAAATACATATAGTACTCAGTCAGATTAGGACAATATTAGTCCTCAAGGACCTACTTTTAATGAATGACTAGGAATGATTTGTTGTTATCAAATCAGTTGTCTCAGGTAACACGGTCTTCGGGTAGTCCTGTTAACAGTTAAAAAAAGAAGAAAAAAACAGTTAACAGTCCTAGTTAACAGGACTACCTAGCTAATAGTCCTAGTTAACACTTAACAAGGTTAAGCATGAGCTCTCTCTCTCTGTGTCTCTCTCTGTGCAAATCTTGCGTGTATCTTTGTTTCTCAAACCTTTTTTTTCCCCCTAAAGCAAAAAATCTATAACTCAGTTCCATTGTTGATGGCGATGGGTCCTGGATTGGAAACGCCCTCACAGAATAGGGGCATTGAGTGGGCCTGCTCTGGTCTCGGTGTTGTCTGGGAAGAAATACAACACATGGGGAACAGCGGAAAGGTCCATTTCTGCAGGTTTGACTCCTACTTCCCACTGTTCTTACCCCCATTTTTTCATCCCACCTTGAGAAAATCCAAAATGTTAAACTCGGCCCCTAAAATTAAACGCCTCCAAGAAAACACAGGACTCGGTACGTTACTGGGTTTCACTCCCACTGCTTAAGACTGTGATTTTGATAGTCTCATCTTTCTGACTAGGATATATTTTGTCATTAGTAAGAGGCTGCACTGCACCTGTTCACTAAAGGAGGGAGGTTTTTCAAGTTTGGATTTCCCCTGGCAAAAGAGACCTTGGAAATTGACCAATTGGCTAATCCCATTGATCTCTGAGTCCCCTCCACGTGCCCTGCCCCCCACCCTCCACCTCTCAGGCTGCTCAAAAAATAGCTTTTGACTGTGGCCTTTAACAATATGATAATTTATTTAAAACAGATACAGTCCTGAAAGTGACCCACTTAAAATTATTAAAGAGATACTGTGTTTATTTTTGCTGTCCATAAAACAGAAAATGGTTTATGAATATGCAAACCGATCTGATGTAATTAGCATGATTGGCTCCTACTGCACTCCGTTTTATGTGGTTAGAAGAGTAGATGCAGAAACTAATGAGGTCATGTTAATGTGCCTGTGAAGAGAGCTTCAGCTGTCAGAACAACGAAGGCGAATGTCTGGGAGAATCTTTTCTTTTCCACAAAATCACTGAAAGTGAGCACGAATAGGGTGAGATCCCGCCTGTGTGCTGGGGAGCCACCAGATCCAGGAGCCACTTTACCTCCTGCATGCAAGGAGTTGAGATGAGAAATAAAAATCTATGTCCACTCGAAGCAATGATTAATGTGGTATTTAATTATCTAGAAAGTCTTCAACAAGTGCTAATAACTGAAACTCCTCGGGCAGTCAGCACATGCCACACAGTCCCATTAGACATGCTAACACCCTATCCCCTGGCCCTCCTTAATTAAAATAAGAGGCAAAAATGTTAATTGTGCACCGACCACCTCTGGGGATTAATCTGCCCTGATCATAGCACCCGAGGAAGCAGGTTGCTCACCAGAGCGTGGACACTGACATACCAGGCTCCTCCTCTCTGAGCGCCGCCACCCACCTGGTAAATGCAGACCCCTGCCCCTGCTAGGGGAAGGGAAGAGGAAGGGAGGCAGGCCGTGAGTGGGCAGGGGTGTTTTTTAATCTGAATGCCAGAAGGCATGTCTCAGAAATCTTCTTAGATATTGAACAGGACACACAGCCCGCCACTGAGCGTTTCCTCTTACATCTCTCCTAAAGCATAAACATATGAACTTGAAAACCTTATTTTCAATTTCTGCCAGTTCCTCTATGGTTCTAAAAATATACTTCTCTTCTTTGTACCCCCTCCCTCCAACACACACACACACACACATTTTGCAACGGAAACAAAGAACGTCTTGAGAGCTCAAATGTTAAAAGGGAGGAGACCAGTCGAAAGTGAAAAATGAGGCTTTGGTGCTAATCAAAGACTCAGCTGAGTTCAATGTAAAGGGACCTCACGGGAAAGACATTGAATTTGCTCATTCTAAAGACACTTAAACTAAAAGAAAAGGAAATGGTGTTCTTCAGCCTGCACCTGGTAGCAAACTTGACTCCTGCCTTTGGAGAAACAGCTGGTCCATTTCTGATGATCTCTGCAGTTACAGAATCTCAAAGAGGAATATTTATTGCATGGCTAGTACATGCCTGGCACTTTCCTGGGTTCTGCAAAGTAGGAATTTTTATCCCCATTATACAGAGGTGGAAACTGAGGCTTGGAGAGAATCAATAACTTGTTCATAACCAAACAGCTAGTAAATGGCAAAGGCAGGCTCTGAATCCAGGTCTGTCTTACTTAAAGGTTCATGTTCTTTCACTATATTATCTTAGGATGCGGGGCAAAAGGAGAGACATGGGTGTGGGTCCTGCCCTGTGATGTCTTAAGTTTGGCTTGTTTAAGGAAAAGAACGACATTTGCCAAAAATATTTTTACAACTTTGAAAATGGGCAGGAACTCCACAGTAGAAAATGACAGTATATCTTGCCCTAGAAACCTCAAGGAAAGGAACTGACAGGAAGCATGGAAGCAGGATCTTTTTCACCCTGGCCTCCCAACACCCACAACCCTGTACCTGGCATCCTGGTCACATGAAACTTACCTGCCACTTCCCAAGCATGTCACAAATGTGCACGTCTCCAGTCCTTTGCCCACGCTGCGTCCTCTGCCTGGATCTCCTTCTCTTTGCTTATTCTACTTCACTCCCCCTCATGAGAATCTGCCTCTTCTTCAGGGCAGTACCTGGATTTTCCTTCTTCTACAGGATGAAATTCCTACAGATGAAGCACATGGAACCTACCTCTGTGTTATATCATTTCCACACTAGATTATAGCTGCTTGTTCATATGTCTGCCTTTTTGGCTGGACTGGCTGTTCTTTGAGCTAAGGGAGCTGAATGTGTATCCAGAACCCTTAGCCAGTGCCAGATACATCAAAGATGTTCCATAAATGTTTGTTGAATGCATCAGTGAATGAATAAAGGAATAAGTAAATTTTTAAGAAGTGTATGGCCCTTTTCTTAAGGATTTCCACTGCTTTGGAGAACACACTTAGATCATTTCTTTCTTTGCTCACAGGGAGCCACGTCCATAGGCAGGGTGCAGTTACCATCCATAACAGCAGAGGCATGACTGCACAGATATCAGAAGGTCCCATCCTAATCTGAAATCTCCATCCAGTTTCTCAATTTCATCCTGATTTCATGGCACCATATACCTCTCTGTCATAAATCTTTATCACTGTTGTAATTTTACATCTAGTTAGGTGATTCTTTGATTAATAGCAAGAAGCAACCTCCTCCTCTGGGCTCTGGGCTCCATGAGGGCAGGTTTTGTTGGTCTTATCCTACCTTTAATCACTGCTGTGTATCCCACACCTAGCCCAGTGCCTGGCACAGAGTAGGTGCTCCATAAGTATCTGCTGAATGAATGAATGTGGGGTAAAGTGGTTTGACCTTAGCCAAGTCGCTTCTTCTGAGCCTTTTTCTTTCCATCTCTGCTATCAGGGTTTCCTTCCATCTGCTATTCTGTCATGTTGGGATAGCTCCTCACTTCCTGGAAGTGAAAGCTTTTAGTCTCTAGAAGGCCCAGGTAAAAATTCAAATCTATTACCCAAGCAAGAGTATACTAAAACAAGAGCAAACAATAGCATACAAATTTGCCAGCCACCAGGAAGCAAGGCCTTGACAATAAGCAAGGAGATATGTGTGGTTGTGGTGAGTCAGGGAGGGGCCCAGCTGGAGGGACCAGGCCCTGGCATGGCTGTCAGGGCCCAGAACCCCCGGGACACAGTACCATGGCTCAACAGGGAGAGAAGAGGAAGGGAAAAGCAAGGAGCATGGTATCACTTCCTAGGGCTGCCATGTCAAAGTACCACAAACTAGAGGGCTTAAAGCAACAGAAAGTTATTACCTCACAGTTTTGGAGACCAGAAGTCTAACATCAAGGCATTAGAAGGACCATGCTCCTTACCAAGCCTTTAGAGGAGGGTCCCTCTTTGCCACTTCCAGCTTCTCGTAGCTCCAGTCATTCTTTGGTTTGTGGCAGCATCACCTGAACCTCTTCCTCCATCTTCCCATGGCCAACTTCCCTTTGTATCTTCATAACATCCCCCTTCTGTGATCCATGTCTCCTCTTACAAGGACACCAGTTCATATTGGATTAGGGCCCACCCTCCTCCATTCTGACCTCATCTTAACAAGATTACATCTGCAAGGACCTTTTTTTTCCAAATAAGGTCATATTCACAGGTACCAGGGGTTGGGATTTAAACATATCTTTTGGGAGAACATAATTCAACCCATATCAGGGGTCAAAAGCAGACTCTAGGTCAGCAAACTTTTGGCCACTGCTATGTGCCAGGCCTTGTGCAGGTCTAGATGAAGAAAAAAAAAATGAATCAGATATAAACAATAATACAAAGTACACAAAGGAGACATCACATCCTCAAAAGGGCATTTGATGCTATGAGCATTGAATGAGAAGAAGGCAAGATAATGTTCAGTCATGGAAAAAATTCAAAGAGATGGTTGGGCTTCAGATACTTGTTGAAAAATAGATCAGAGTTCAACAGACGAATATGGGGACAGCAAAAGGTGGTCCAGGAAAGGGAAGAGCATAAGCAGGTCATGTAGCACAGAACTGAGGCTCTACCCTCTGACGGTGTACGGTTTTTAAGCAGAGAATCATAAAGGGATTCGATTTTGGTTTTCACAAAAACCCCAGCCAACTCAGTAGGACATCAGAGGCCCTGACTGATCAGTCCCTATCTAGTTACTGGTCCAGAGTGAAATTTGTTCTGTGTGTGGTCTTAGAGGTGCCAGACATGCCAGGTCAGTACTCACTGGGTATGCGCTTGCCCTGCCGCCCAAAATCCTCCTTCCCTCCCTTGTCAGGCAAAACCCTACTTGACTCTTATAGGTCAAATCTGATGTCACCAGCTTGGTTTGTTGTGACTTGCAAAGCAGTGTCAGCTCACCTTTGCTACAGACTAAAGACACCATATTGTCATTATCTGGCACAATCTACTTCCCCTACTAGATCAGGGGCTTCTAGGGCTCAGGTGCTGGGTCTAATTAATTCCTATGCCACTGGTAAGCAACACAACCCCTGACATGCAGCTGACGTTCAGTAAACGTCACTGACCACAGTACTAAGAAAGAACTGGAGGAGATGAAACTGGATACAGGAAGGTCCATTTAGGTGACATCTACAATAGTACTTGCAAGTGATAATAAGGCTCCTAGTACTGCATAAGGCAGGGACAAGGGGATGAAGAAGAAAGGCAGATTCCCCAGAAGCCTAGAAAGACACACTTTATAATTCTGCCCACTACACCCTGGACATCCCTTCTTCTCCCTCCCCCTCCCATGTGCACACTGGTGGACATCCCTTTCTAAAGCCTCAAGGACCTGGCATGACCCAGAGCTTGTCTGCCTTAATTCTGGGCAGGAAGCAAAAGTGCTGCAACCCTTAGCCTGAGGCTCAGTCGGGGAAGTGTTGGGGGTTTGGCCAGCCCTCTCCAAGGCACCAGGGTAGCTCTCTACTGCTAGCCCTAGGCGTCCCTTAAAGTCATTTCTTAGAGCCCAAGAAGAGCCCCGCTATGGCCCTTTGGTGGGATAAGAGTGACCCCCAGTGCCCAGGAACTTGCCCAGGCAAGCTCTTCACCTACAGGTTCTATTTAAAGGGGCAGTTCAAACCTGTGCTCAAGACCCTTGATAATTTTAGATACAAAGCCAAAAAGCTGTGATGAACATTCTGACAATGCGATCAAGTTCTGAGTGTTGTAGAGTGAGAGAGGAAAGACAATTAGAAAACAATGCAAAGGATGGAGGGAGCATGCTCTGGTGTCACTGGCAAATCCTCAAAAGTCAGGAGGGAGGCTCCCTTGTGCTGCACAGGTGTGGATACAAAACCATCCATGGACACAAGACAGATCCCTTCAGCAGACATTAGCTGAGTAATTACTATGTGTGGGTCACCTTCACGCCTGCACACCTTCCAGTTTATAAAGCACCCTCATGTCTCTTATTTCTTCTGCTTCTCACACCTACCTATGAGGCACATGTGATCATCCTATCCTCTCTCATGAAGAGACTGGAGCCCAGAGAGGCCATGGGGAGTAGGAGGAGCCAGAGGATAATCCAGATCTGATTCTTGATCCAGGGTCTTTCCCCTGCACCAGCCACAGAGCATTGCTCTTGAAGTCACCAAATAAAATAGCCCTCAAAGTGCAGCACATCTAACCAGGCTCTGCAATCCTGAACAAGTTACCTCTCTTCAAGATGGCCAGAAAGAATCTAGAGGAGGGTGACAATGACTTTGTGTTGAGGAAAGGAAGAGCAGGGACAGATTGAAATGACCTCTACTCAGCATGATGAGAAAGTTTAGAACTGGCAAGCTCCAAACCCACAGTCACTTTGGGGGCTTCCGTATTCAGCCCATCTTGGGTACTCAAGTTAGAGGTTTCCTTTGACATTTGGAGAAGTTCATTTAGAAACAACATAGAATTTGTTACCTTGTGCAGTGTTAGACTTTTGCAATTCATTTCTCTAAGTGGTCATGCTAAAAATACAGTCACAAAGAAGAAAGGAACTGAAGACATCAAATAATACCATCCCCTTCAATGCTAAAATGTTTCCAAATGATTTAGATGATGTTGTGGGTAGTAACTTACAAAATGATCTAGAATCTTCTGAGAACATCCTTAACCTTTGAGGTTGACAACAGGTCAGATAGTTATGCTGTTTAATATAACATTCCCCAATGTCCTAATCAATAATAAATTCTCAGCCTAATGATCCAGGAAGGCATCTCTGACATTCTCAACTTACTCATTTCTCAAATATTTTATTGAACACCTATTATATACAGGCCTTGGGCTGGTTGCTACGGATACAATGGTGAACTAAGCAGACACAATTCCTGCCCTCAACCTGCAGCAGGGTGGGAGGCAGAGACGCCATAATTATAATACAAACGAATAAGCTTTGCCAAGGGAAAATAAAGAAATGCTATGAGAACCCCAAGAGGGGCACCCAACTAAGCTCAGATGGTCCAGAAAAGTTTCTTGGAGTTGTTGACTTCTAAGGTGGGACCTGGAGGATGAATAGAAGTTAAAAAAGTAAAACAGTCAAAGGATAAAGAGGGGCGACAATGGAGGCAGTAGTGAGGAGGTTGAGTGCCAAGCAGAGAAAACAGCTTGTGCAAAGGACTAGAGTCTAGTGAGAGTATGAGGCACATGAGAAATGGAAAGCTGCTTAGAACAGCTTCAAAGTTGACCAAAAGAGGTGGAGAAAGGTTTTAAGACAGATGAAATTAGAGAGACAGGCAGGAGCCAGCTCATGAACAGCCTGATATATAATATTCAGGAATATGGACTTTAGCATGAAGGCAGATCCCTGACCAAACCAGAAAGTACCTTTAAGAGGGTACAGCTTAGGTTGGAATCTGTCCTCAAATGCCCCCTGAACACCCTACAAAAAGGAAATGTACAATGTGAATGAACTGCTCAAACTAAATGGCCTCAAATGCGAAAATATTTTTTTGAGGATTAGTGCCCAGAGCAGGCACAGACGTATGTCTCTACACTGAGCTGTCTCTCTAAGAACAAAGTTGTAAAGTGTTTGAGGGTATGGGCTGTGAAGTCAAAGTTACTCGTTCAAATGCTGGCTCTGCCAATTAATGGCTTTCTGACTTTGGGAGTATTACCTAATGTTCCTTGGACTCAGTTTCCTCATCTGTAAAACCTGGATAACCATACCTACACACGTCCAGGACTGCTGCAAAAATAAGTAAAATAATGAACGTAAAATTCTTAGCACAGTGCCTGGCACGAATGTGCTCCATATAAGGTACTACCATTTAGAAAAGTGCGTTGTCCTGGACTGTGGGTGCTAAATCTGGTCATGTGCCATTGAGATTTGATAAAGAGAGAGAGAGTCCAAGATGGCAGCTACAGAGGCCTCTCCAATCCTGCCTCATCTGCAGGCATTTATTTCTAGTTTTAATTGTATGTCAGAGTGACCTGACATTGAAATTCTCTGAGTTCCTGGGAAGGTCACCTGGGGATCCAAATGCAGCACACACTGCAATATGACAAGCATAGATGTGAAACTAGGGAACCTCCAGCAATGGTTCCAGTTGCAGAGACAGAGAATGTCATCTTAAAAATGAGAGCCATGAACTGCTCTGGGAGGTTGTTGGACAGGTAGGTCATGGCATATGTATTCGTTTCCTAGCTGTTATAACAAATTACTACAACTTGCTGGTTTAAAACAACAGAAGTATATTCTTTGACAGTTCTAGAGTCCAGAAGTCCAAAGTCAAGATGTCAACTGGGCCATGCTCCTTCTGAAGACTCCAGAGGAGAACACTTCCTTACCTCTTCTAGATTCTGACAGCTCCAGGCATACTTTGACTTGTGGCTGCATCGCTCTTATCTCTACCTCCTTCATGTGGCCTTCTCCTCTTCCCTTCCCATGTGTCTTTCCTCCCTGTGACTCTTGTAAGATACTTGTCATTGGCTTTAGGGTATACTCAGATAACACAAGATAATCTCATCTCAAGATCCTTAACTTAATTATATCTGCTAAGACCCTTTTCCCAAGTAAGGTCACATTCACAGATTCCAGAGACTAGGATGTGGATACATTTGGGAGCAGGGAGACCATTCAATCCCCTATAGTGCATGTGGAGGATGGGTCCCAGCTCCCTAAGATTTCTGTTCATTGATGGCTGTTTACCTCCAAATGCGTACAAGGGCATGTACAGCAAGAGACACAGGCAGAGACCCTGGCTGCCTCATTGCTCTGCTTCCCAGAGCTTCCCTTTGTCCAACCCCCTAGTGTCCATTTTTTGTCCCTCCTCTTGCAAGAAGGGTCTAGTTATGGGTTGCCAAGATGTCCATTTTACCACGGTCCTTGTCTATTCCACCTGAAATCGCATAAGCTACCTGGTCCTGGACACACATGCAACGTTGCAGGAAGCCATAGGAAGGCAGATAGTTTTATTTTTCCAAAGCCTTTCTCACCCAGAAGGACAGACAGGGTCTCATTATTTGTGGGGACAAGAAAGATACATAGTAGAGGAAACATTAATTCAAGCACAAGGTTCATTCTTTTTTATGTACAAAATTATGCAACATAATTGTTTTACCATGATTAATATTATTTCAGGGGCCTAACAAATGCCATTTACAATGCAAATCTCCTCAAGGCTGCAGAAAGGTACCTGTAATCAGGGAGGGTGTAATGGCTGCCCAGATGGAGTGAGGACAGGATGGAGTGAGTGAGAAAGGGTCACATGGCTCATCTTTGAGCAGCATCAGAATGGCAGCATCTGATGGCTCATCTGATGGCAGCATCAGAAAGGCCAAGTGGGCATGGCGGTCTCCCCTTTGCTGCACCCAGCAAAGGCTTCAGGAGAACTTTCTGCATCTGCCAAGCGTGCTCTCTGAGCTCTAAGCCAATGTCTCCATTTCTACCCTCCCTTCCTGAGGCTTCCCTTTAAAAAGTCACATGTCTTTACTCCTAACCAAGAGAAAGCCACATGACTAGGTGGTGGGAAGATGGGAAATTGGAAAATAACAACATGGGAAAATGTGTCAAAAGTACCCATCTGTTCTAATTCATCCCATCATTAATAACGTCTCCTCGCCCCCCCCGCTTCCCCGTCCAGAAAGAAAAAGCAGGAGGCCTCCCACTGGGCTGTATCCCCATCTCCTGGTGCCATCGCAGGGGCTCACGTGATCTACCGCTTTGATGTGGTTTGATTCTCTAAACGTGTGATTAGCACACACTTTGCACTACACTCCCAGTTTTAGTCCTCTCTAGCACTCACAGGTTAGAAGCCCCCAAGCCCCACCACCAAATTGCCCTTGTGAGAGAGCTGCTCTCTCTAACTCAGCTTCCCCACACAGAGGAGCTCCTGATGCTGAATGAAAAATCACCTCCCTCTGCCTATGCTCAAACAGCACAAAACACATCCTGGGAAATATCCTCTGTCACTCTGGGATAAAATTTCTCCTTACCTCTTTATTCCCATTGCTTCCAATGTCCTGTGTTATAAATGTATAAATTCAATAAGCGTGAAATTTTCTAGAGACAGAGGGAAAAAAAATCATTATAGCATGGCATATATGTTGGTGAATTGTTAATTCGCTAGAGTAACAATATCACTGCAATGTTACAACTGGTTTCCTTAGTAACATGTTAAAGTATATAGGAAAACACTTTGGGGGTAATAAAATGTTCCCATTTGAATTTTGAATAAACTTTCACAGGAGGTAAGGATGTGGGATTCTAAAAATAACAGATTAGGTAATCAATTAACTTATTCAGTCAATCCATGGAATTTTAAAGTATGAAAATATTGCACTTACTGGAAATATGTCAGATTACCAGAATTGTGTCTCGCTGTGCTGGTCAGTTAAATTTTGAAGAATTACTTAGAAAATTTTTCCTGTTTAACACTCAGCAATGTATGGAAACAGCTCACCTGGGCATTCTGAACTGAAGAGAGTTTATTCTTAAGGGTCCAATAATTAAAAATAAATTTCTTTCCTGGTGCTGGAATCCAGCAGCCCAGACTTCCAAATCATAATTTTCTGGGGCAACGGTTTTCAAACTCCACTGTGCATCAGATTCCCCTGGAGCGCTGGTTAAAACACAGATTGCTGGGCCCCGCTTCCCAGAGTTTGATTCAGGAGGGCTAAAGTGGAACCTGAGAATTTGTATTTCTAGCAAGTTCCCAAAAGGTGCTGATACATCTGGTTCAGGGACCATACTTTGAAAGTCATGTTCTAGGGGAAGCCTAAAAATGATCACTGGCCCTACATATCTGAGCAATAAGAAGGGGTTTCATAGCATCTTAAGACAATCTTTTTTTTTTTTTTTTTTTTTTTTGAGACGGAGTCTCCCTCTGTCGCCCGGGCTGGAGTGCAGTGGCCAGATCTCAGCTCACTGCAAGCTCCGCCTCCCGGGTTCACACCATTCTCCTGCCTCAGCCTCCCGAGTAGCTGGGACTACAGGCACCCACCACGTTGCCCGGCTAGTTTTTTGTATTTTTTAGTAGAGACAGGGTTTCACAGTGTTAGCCAGGATGGTCTCGATCTCCTGACCTCGTGATCCGCCCGTCTCGGCCTCCCAAAGTGCTGGGATTACAGGCTTGAGCCACCGCGCCCGGCCTAATCTTAAAGCAATAGCACAGGGATCTTCTTTCCTTATTCATCATTTATAAAAAGCGATGGCTCACTCCTGTAATCCCAGCACTCTGGAAGGCCGAGGTGGGTGGATCACCTGAGGTCAGGAGTTCAAGACCAGCCTGGCCAACATGGCGAAACCCTGTCTCTACTAAAAGTACAAAAATTAGTCGGGTGTAGTGGCACGTGCCTGTAAACCCAGCTACTTGGGAGGCTGAGACAGGAGAATCGCTTGAACCCTCGAGGCAGAGTTTGTAGTGAGCCAAGATCGCACCATTGCACTCCAACCTGGGCAACAAGAGTGAAACTCTGTCTCAAAATAATAATAATAACTAAGGAGATGGGTCCATTCTCCTGGGACATAGATGGGTCCAGAGGCTGCATGCCTTCCGAAGAGGATAAACAGGGAGTGGGGCCCTCACCTGGCATCAGACCAACATCACGCAGGATGATCCAGGGCCTCTATTTTTAACCAGCTCCATCGCCAGTGCTCAGCAGACAGCCAGACACCAAGTAGGAGGTTGGCCAGATGTGCTTCCACTCAAGTTAAGAGTACAGTCAGTGAGAAGCTTGGTTTTGTTACAGGTTTTACTAAATGTATTCACAAAGTCATTGATGACATGAAAATGCTTAAATCGCAGTCCTTGCCCTTTAGCTCCTGATATGATAATCCAGGTCTCCAGGTATACAGTCAGCGTATAAAGTAGAAAGTGCCCTGGGCTGGAGTCAGGACATCTTGCTTCTGGTCCTGAATTTGCTGTGACTTGCCATTGACCTTGGGTTCTCTTCCCTTTCCAAGAGGGTCAGACCAGTGTTCTCCAAGAACCCCTTCCAGCCCTAGTATCGTAGTAATTAACCTTAATCCTACACTCATTCACTGTTTTTTGTTGTGTCTTTTCACTATACCAAATCAATTTCAGTTTGCATAAAGGAAATTCCCGAATTACTGTTTTGTATCTTGCAGAAGATCACTTCCCACAGTTAATTTCTCAACTTCAGTTTCATTGCTCCAGAAGCTTGCTGTGTCCACATTTCAATTAATTGCCTATTGGCACACACCCGACTCCAAATATTTGTGCAGTTCCCGAGAAAGCCTCATTCGGCTAAGTACCTGATCGCGTCAACCTGCTCTCTGGTTCCAACATCTCAGAATATCCAAGCGAGAAATATGCAAATGCTAAAGTCACCCAGAGAGAATTCATCAGGGGAGGCAGTCACTGGAGGCAGGGAGAGAGTCTCAGATGAAAGATATTATCGCTTGCTGGAGACAAGGGAAATTGGGGTGGGGGAAGGGAAGAAGTAAAGAATCTGAGCACTGCAAGCGCTTGCACTTTATGGCACAGGATACTGTTTCTTCAGAGAAAGACCAAGCAGATCAGCTGAGTTACAAATATGCTATGGAGGTACTTGCAGGGAGGCAGGGTTTGTTTTAGGAGCAGGCAGAAAAGGCAGTATTATTAGAGAGGCTACCCAGGTCTCTGTGCCAATAAATTCATTACTCCTACTTGCTGACAAACTCCTACTATTAGAATCACTCTTCAATGTGTTTTATAACATTGCAAAATGTTTGGGGTATACTGCTCAGTAACAAAAGGGGTATGCAAAATTATGTAAACATGGGACTCTCAAACACATGGAAAAGAAGGCAAGAAAAATATGCCAATGCTGATTTGCCTCTGGGTGATGAGATCATGGGAAACATTGTCCCTACTTTATATTTTTCTTTACTCTCCAGGTTTTCTACAATTATTAAGTACTGCTGTATTGCTTTTAAGGTTAAAAAAATTTTTTTGAACTTTTTTTTCCAGATGAAAAGCATGCTTTGAAGGTAAGTCACTGTCTTAAAAAAGCTCCTGGTAAAATGCAAATCTGTTACCTAAAATAGATTGTCCATGAATAGTTGTGCATAGTTTAGTTTGTCATCTTGGTTACTCTCATCTTAGACCCTGGGCCACGGATCTTGTTTCATTCATCTTTGCACCTGTAAGCTTAGTCCTGACCTAGGCACAGGATGAGCATCAAATGTTTATTGACTTGTCCCCCAAACAGAAGACAACAGATCTCTGAAGAATGGAACCCAGGATAAGCTTTGAAAGAGCAAGGGTGGTTTGGAAAGGCTTGGGGTAGGCTGAAGCCCAGGGGATGATAATACTAAGGGAGCCCAGTAGAGAAGAAAACAGCACGATGGCCTTTAGCACTGACTCCAGGAAGGGATGGAGTGGAACAAAATGGGGTAGAGACCGGGGGCACGTCTAAGGCTGAAGCTTCCTCGCTGCAGTTTCGCCACTAGCCAGCTCTGCCTTTCAGCAGAGTACTTCAATGGCATTGGTAATGCTACTGCTGAGCTCTAGTTTCAAAGCTATTCCACTCATGGAGACACTGAAAGTGAAATGGAAGTTCCACTAAGGAAAACGTGAGGAGCTTCTTCTGGCAGGATCTGCCTCACCTGGACTAATGACATTGTGCGGAACGCTAAAGGGAGCTCCAGGGAAAGGTCAGTGGCTTTCAAGTTTGAGCAGGGTTTCACAACAAGTCGGAGGAAGATATGGAAGAAACAAAGCTCAGATGGGAAATCTAAGGCACAGAATGGTAGAAGGACTTTGGCAAAACCTAGTGACATAAAGCTGTCTGCTTAATTGCCACTGTGCAGGTGCCCAAGGGAAATGGCTTATATCAAGTCAATGGAAAAAAAGACTTCCTTGATTTTCTCATTTGGGGCAAGCTGCTTATACGTATAATTATACCTACTCATTTAATAAATATTTATTGAGTGCCTACCATGTGTCAGGAGCTGGAAATTGGTAATGAATAAAGCAATACTCCCTGCTCTTGAGGAATATGTGAGCTGGAAGGAACATCATTTACTATCAAGTTCAACTGCTGTATTTTGCGGATCAGGAGATCACAGCCCACAAAAGGGAGGCCACATGACCCAGAGCACTCAGCTAGTTGCTCTTTCACCATTTTTCATACCACGAGGTTGTATACCTCGTCACTTCCCAGGGTTTGCAATGTCCCTCCCCTACTCCATTGACAAAAATTCCACCTTCCCTCTAAGGCTTGTTAAAATGTCACGTAGTCTCTATGAAGTTTTTTTCTATGCCCTCCATTGGTTTCCGCAGCCCACTGTACCTCTATTGCAGCATTTGTCTTGAACTTTAGTGAGTATAAGTCTGCCCTCTCCACTGGATTCCAAGCCCCCTGAGGGCAGAGATGGCCTCCCATTCATCACTATATTCTCAGCACCTCACACCTGGGGGGAATAACATTTATGGAGTAGCTACCAAAACCTGGACACTATGCTAAATGCTTTATACACAGTCACATTGAATCTCATCCAAACTCTCTAAGGTGGCTCTTCCTTGCTTGATGTAAAGACGGGGAAACGGAGGCTGAGAGATGTTAAAAAACTTTCCAAAAGTCACAAAGCCAAGTGGAGAATGAAGGTTGAGCCCATTCTATCTGGCTCTAAAGTCCATGCTCTTCCTCTTATAAATGATATGCTCCATGAGGTCAAGGACGATGTCTATCTTGTCCGTCACTGCATCTGTAGCACCTGGCGCACTGTCTAACATGGTGGCGTTACACAGAGTGCAAACCACCAGGAAGTTGGAACCCTCAGGGGTCATCTTGGAGGCCATCTGCCAGCAAAGGGCAAGGTGCAGAGACCAGCTCAGGTGCAGCGTCAACAGATCTGCCATTATAATAACCTAATCATGTTCAAGGGCAGAAATCAAAGTGAACACACAGTAATCTCAAAACAAAACAAAGTGAGCCCTAGTTGTGTTGTGTGTGCCAACAACACAAGTCCCTGGAGATAATGAATACAGCAAAGCCACATAGGACAAGCAGCCTGGCCAGGTAGAGGCTGGGAGAATGGTGAGGTGAGCAAGATCCAGGGATGGGATGGTTGCAGGGTGCTAGGACCACAGTGGTAACAGAATGTGTAGAACATGCACCTTACAGGGAGACTGGCATGCGGCAAGGGGCTAAGGGGGGCTGCTAAGAGGAGTTTCAGTGATTTCAACACTCATTTCAACTCCTAATTTCTGAACCAAATCTCACAAGGAACTGGTTTCCCCACCAGGTTGCCGCCAGCTCCCATTTCCCACCTCCCACCAGCCCCCCTACTTCCTGGCTTTGCCTCAGCATCAAACACCAGATCCAGGTTTTCAGAAGTTCAGGAGCAAACCAGGCAAGGCTCAGTGGATCTACATTTTTGTCTCCTTCATCCCCCTCCAGCCAATAAATGATTGCATGATTGCTTGGAGAACATCTCTGAGAAATTGGTGAAAAAAAAAGAAGAAAAACCCACAGATTTTTTTTTTTCCCACTGGGTCTCTTCAAACTCTCTTTTCTTTTCTTTTTCTTTCTTTTCATATTGACAAGAGAAAACAGCTACCCCTCCACAGACTTGCTTTCTTTTATTGCATGCTGAGAACGAGATAACCCATGGGATTCCTTGGCGCAGTGGCTTCCAAGAAGCACAGAACTAAATCCAGTGTTCATGTCTCACCCTAGGTTATAAGTTCCATACAGGCAAGAAGACAGATGTGCTTTTCTTTTTGCTCCTACAGGGCCTAGCACCGTGTTCAGCAAAGGGACTCAACAAAGGTGTGTGCAAGTTAAACATTTGAGCACAGTGCCCCACTCCCACCCTAAGTCTTCCCACCTCTCTTTTGAGTTTTTTTTAAACGTTCTTATTATATACTTGTTTTTATCATGACCTACCTCAAATCCTTTATGTAGGCAGGCAGGGAATAAATGAATAAGTAAACAAATAAATGAATAACGGGCTCCCTCCTGCCTGAGGGTACTTGCACAGGGTTTTATTGGCTCTGCCTCCAGAAAATCCACCCTAACAGATATTGAGCTGGGAAACAACAGTTTGGGAACTCAGCAAGCTCCTTTTTTCTTTTTTTTAAACCTAGATAAGCTTCGGTGCCTCAAGTAAATTCCCCTTTGATTGGTATGTTTCATCAGTTGAACTCTAATTGGTGCAAACAGGTAATTTGGAGATTACAAGATTTATTCTTCTATAACAGTGATTACTGATTGCTAATGATAGTGCTGATTTTTAGGTGTTTAAAATCTTGACAGTTACAATACTCATGTGATTTACTACAGTGTCTTAGAGACAGCCTTCTATGGATCTCTGAGGACAGAGGCCGTGTTCTCCATGAACACTGCCCAGGGCTCCATGGGGGTGTGTGTATGAAGAAATGCTTATTAATTTTAATAATCATCATCACAAAATGATAAAGCATTCACTCAGAATACTGAGTCATGCAATCTGCTTGCAATTTCATGGATTTTTGAAATGTGTACCTTCTCTCACCAATGCCTAATTATACGGGGTATTAGGATTATTAACTTTAGAAATAATTGGCCTTAAAAGCATATCATAAAAGGAAAAAATCATAAACTCTCCTCCCTGACATTTGGAGAGACTCTGGTTTAGAAGCACTCAGAGAAGCTAGAACTACTAAGTAGCTGCCTTCCTGCCACCCCAGGGAAAGGAGCTAAACAAGGCTGCCCTGGCCTGGTGCCAGCTCAGAAGCCAGGCACCGCCTTTGGGCGCTTTCCCTCGTTATCCCGTGTTAACAGGCCAGGCACTAACATGTCAAAACACCGGTGTGTGAAGTGAGTGGAGAGGGGCAGTGCCCAAACAGGAAAGTTGCCTCCACCCAGGGAGCCAGCACACAGGGCGTGGGCATCCAGTCTTACCAGGATGAAGCTTGGCACACAAGTGCACTTGCCAATAAGGAAGGCGCAAGTGATGAACTTGGGCCAGCTAATTCAGAAATGAGCAGTAATCACCACTGGGTCCAGTACCGTACTCAGAACACAACGGCAACTCCCCAACCTTAGTACCTATTTACATGTTTTTTTGTTAAGACTTTAAGTGAATAATAACAGAATACGACATTTCCGATTTCCTGCCTCCAAGCCTTTGCACAGGCGGCTCCCTTTGTAAGTGGTGCTACACCTGCAGGACCTTCTTATCAGGCAAGGGCCAGGTCAGTGCCGCTTCCTCCCCTGGTTCTACCTCTCTTCTTTCTTCCATGCTGGGTAATTAATGCCTCCTTCCTCTCAACTCCCATGAAATTCTGTTAGCGCTCTGAAGTGGTGGGTGCACTTTCTCTGCGCAGTGCCAATTCTCTGGGCATGGGTGTTCACTAGTGTGTGAGCTCAAGTCCAAGAAAACCAAAGGCTTCAGTGTCCTCCCATGCTCTGCACACTTCCCTGCACGTAACCTATGTTCAATAAAGCTAGTTTGACATAATCAAGAAAGCTTTCCTCTAGGTTTGCAGAATCATATGACTTAAGAACTGAAATGGACCATTGAGGAAATCACGCTTTCATTCCAGGGATGAAGACACAATGGCGCTAATGGGTGGAATGAGTTACCCAAGGACTCTCAGTGAGTGGCAGTGTCAGATGAAAGACTTTAGCTACAAGGGTCTAAAAAAGAAGTATCCCAAGTCACCTACAAGTAATACACCTACACCTTTTGCTCTTAGAAAAGAGCAGATCTTTGATTAAACTCAATGCTCATGGCCACTCAGGTTTGTTGGCAGTTTGAAGTGTGTACGTAACCGCTGTCCTTCTGCATCCCATACTCACAATGGGAATTATGACGCTCAAGCCTTCTGTAGCACTTTATATTTTCAGAGTGCTTTCAAATGTATAATTTGATACTTATGACAATTTTTAGTGGAGTTATTATTCCTATTTTACCTAGCAGGGAACTTGGGTGAAATGACTTGCCCAGGGTCACACAACTAGGGCTCACTTTGTTTATTTGTTTGGTTTTAAGTTTACTGTGAATTCACCTTGATTTCTGCCCTCGAATAGCTAGTGCAGTAGAGCTGAGCCTTGAACCTAGGACTTTTATTCTTTTCTTTCTTTCTTTCTTTTTTTTGAGACAGGTCTTGCTCTGTCACCCAGGCTGGAGTGCAGTGGCACAATCTTGGCTCATTGCAACCTCCACCTCCAAGGCTCAAGTGGTCCTCCTACCTCGGCCTCCTGAGTAACTGGAACTACAGGTGTGCACCATATGCTTGGCCAATTTTTGTAGAGACAAGGTTTCGCCATGTCCCCCAGGCTAGTTTCAAACTCCTGGACTCAAGTAGTCCACCTCCTCAGCCTCCCAGAGTGCTGGGATTACAGACGTGAGCCAACATGCCCAGACTTGAACCTAGGGCTTTTGATTTCAAGCCTGGTATCTGTGCTCTTTGTCTCAAAGCTGTCCCTCTCAACTCTGCTCCATAGAGACAATATCCTAGGACCTCCCCTTGGTCTGTGGCTTCTGGAGTCAGGCAATTTTGAGCAGGTTTCATCCTTTACTCTCCCCATGTAATCCTAGACATGCCCATCAGATTGTTCCTATCCTGCCTTTAAATGACTCAAAAAGGCTGATGTTTGAGGCTTTCTGGAGAAATAGAGGGCTAGCTCTGGTTTGGCTTGCATAGCACCAATCCCCAGCCCCCTTAGATTGAATTCTACTCTGCCACAGCATATTTTTTTCCTGAAAAATTGGAAAAAGTTTGCATTTCCTAGGAGAGCGTCTTCCTATCACCATTAAAGTAAAGTTACAGCATAATTCATCTTCCTTTGTGATAGAGAGAAACGCAGAAACATTTGACCCATGTCTCACACCTGACCCATGCCTTTCCCTTGTAGGAGAAAGGAATGAGGCTACAGATGGAACAATTTGACTCTCATTGACTCCCTCAGCTTTTACTGCAAGGGGTGCCATGATTTTTTTCCATAAGTTATTGGGGTACAGGTGGTTTTTGGTTAAATAAGTTCTTTAGTGGTGATTTGTGAGATTTTGGTGCACCCATCACCCGAGCAATATACACTGCACCCTTTGGGGTCTTTGGTCCCTTGTCCCACCCCAAGTCCCCAAAGTATATTGTATCATTGTTATGCCTTTGTGTCCTCATAGCTTAGCTCTACATATCAGTGAGAACATAGGATGTTTGGTTTTCCATTCCTGAGTTACTTCACTTAAAATAATAGTCTCCAGTCTTATCCAGGCCACTACAAATGCTGTCAATTCATTCCTTTTTATGGCTGAGTAGTATTCCATCATACATATATATGACCTGTCTAGTGCTGTCAGTGTAGTATATATATATATGTGTGTGTGTGTGTGTGTGTGTGTGTATAATCACAGTTTCTTTATCCACTTACCAATTGATAGGCATTTAGGTTGATTCCACAATTTTGCAATTGTGAATTGTGCTGCTATAAACATGCGTGTGCAAGTATCTTTTTTGAATAATGACTTATATTCTTCTGGGTAGATATCAGTAGTGGGATTCCTGGATCAAATGGCAGTTCTACTTTTAGTTCTTTAAGGAATCATCACACTGTTTTCCATAGTGGCTGTACTAGTTTACATTGCCACCAGCAGCGTAGAAGTGTTGCCTGTTCACCACATCCATGCCAACGTCTAGTTTTTTGATTTTTTAATACGGTCATTCTTGCAGGAGTGAAGTAGTATAATATTGTGGTTTTGATTTGCATTTACTTGATCACTAGTGATGTTGAGCTTTTTTCATATGTTTGTTGGCCATTTGTATATCTTCTTTTGAGAATTGCCTATTCATGTCCTTAGCCTACTTTTTGATGGGATTGTTTGGATTTTTTTTCTTACTGATTTGTTTGAGTTCATTGTAGATTTTGAATATTAGTCCTTTGTCAGATGTGTAGATTGTGAAGATTTTCTCCCACTCTGTGGATTGTCTGTTTACTCTGCTGACTGTTCCTTCCTTTTGCTGTGCAAAAGCTCTTTAGTTTAATTAGGTCCCAGCTATTTATCTTTGTTTTTATTGCATTTGGTTTTGGGTTCTTAGTCATGAAATCCTTGCCTAAGCCAATGTCTAGAAGGGTTTTTCCAGTGTTATCTTCTAGAATTTTTAGAGTTTCAGGTCTTAGATTTAAATCCTTAATCCATCTTGAGTTGATTTTTGTATAAGGGGAGAGATGAGGATCCAGTTTTATTCTCCTACATGTGACTAGCTCTGGGATCAGCTAAGGTTTTGATAGGTTGTGTCATTATTGTCATTCAGCTGGAAGAATTTTTAAAATTTCCATCTTGATTTTGTTTTTCACCCAATGCTCATATAGGAGGAGGTTATTTAATTTCCATGTATTTGCATGGTTTTGAAGATTCCTTTTTGAGTTGATTTCCAGTTTTATTCCACTGTGGTCTGAGAGAGTGCTTGATATAATTTCAATTGTCTTAAATTTATTGAGGCTCATTTTATGACCTGTCACATGGTCTATCTTGGAGAAAGTTCCATGTACTGTTGGATAGAATGTGTATTCTGTGGTTGTTGGGTGAAATGTCCTGTATATACCTGTTAAGTCCATTTGTTCCAAGGTATAGTTTAAATCCATTGTTTCTTTGTTGACTTTCTCTCTTGATGACCTGTCTAGTATTGTCAGTGGAGTATTGAAGTCCCCCACTATTATTGTGCTGTTGTCTATCTAATTTCCTAGGTCTATTAGTAATTGTTTTGTAAATTTGGGAGCTCCACTGTTAGGTGCATATATGTTTAGCATTGTGATATTTTCCTTTTGGACAAAGCCTTTTCTCATTATATAAAGTTCCTCTTTGTCTCTTTTAACTCCTGTTGCTTTAAAGTTTGTTTAAGTTACAACATAATTCATCTCCCTTTGAGATAGAGGAGAAACGCAGAAACATTTGACCCACATCTCACACCTGACCCATGCCTTTTCCTTGCAGGAGAAAGGAATGAGGCTACAGATGGAACTCTTTCACTCTCATTGACTCCCTCAGCTTTTACTGCAAGGGATGCTGTGATTTTGAAGCACAAAAAAAGAAAGAAGAAGTAAATCCAGCTGTCATCAGTTGGAGTGGCTCTCAGTACAAAAGAACACTGCTGGTATCATGAAACTTCTCAAACAGGTCAACACAGTCACTCACTGGAGTTTTCTCACTAGGATCAGATAGACATTTGACAAGGTGTTAACCCCACAGAGCAGGGGAAGAGACAGGGAAGGAGACAAGGCCAAATGTTGCCCCCTTCTTTCTCTTCTTCATAGGAGCTCTGTTCCCTTGTTTCCTGTTGACTCTGGCAACTTCATCATGCTACATTTGATCATTACATAAGGATAAGGTCAGTCTCTATCACCTTCTCTCCCTAAAGAACTTTTAAAACAACAAAGTATTTTCCGGAATGTATGAAGGCAAAGTCAACAATGGCCATAGATCATTCTGTAGAAAGTTTCTTAGGTGATGGGTTCCTTAGTGTATTAACATTTGCAGCATTACATTTTGTCTTCCCCTGCCTCCCCCAGAGGCTCTGATATAATCAGCAGCACCCCAACACAACTTGGAGCAATTCACCTTCACACGCACACCCAGAGTCTTGCCTAAATATAACATGAATCATCTTTCCACATTCATTATCAGCCGTCTCCAATTATCCCAAGAGAAGCTGAGGCTGTGGTCTGATCGTAAGAGACTAATATAGTCTTTAAGGTGAGGAGTCTGGGTTTGCTGATTGTGTGAGAGCCCAGTAGATCATCCCAGGTGAGCAGACAGGCATTGGCCCGACGAGCACATCCCCTGACTTTGCCGCTGTGTGGCCTTGGGTATTCAAGGGCACAGCTGCCAGGAACAGGTTCCAATCTCCACCATCCTGGTGGCATTGAAGACGGCACTGGGCCAGATGACTTCATGGGTCTCCTCCACCCCTCCAGTGGCAGCTCCTTTCTGTGACATCATAACAATGGAAGTGGGTGGCCCCTGGAGCTGATTCCAATTTGAGGAAAGAGTCTCAGCTCTGTGTCCTCCTATTCTCCTTCTCTTCTTCTTTCTTGTTCTCTAACACCCACAGGGCAGGGCTGGACAATGACACCTACCCAGATGCCATTTTCCCCAGAGAGAACAGGCAAGGAGCCAGTGGTCCACAAGGGCATCCTGAGGAGTGGAGTAGTTCTTTCTCGCATCAGGGAAGAAGAGCAGCCCTGGTGAGGACATGCCTTGGCAGAGAAGAGGCACTCGCATCATAGATGCAGTATCTCTTTCAGTATCAAACGGCACTGGCAGGCATAGACCCAAATCTCCAGACTCCACTAATAACTGAGCCAACTCCCTCGAGGCCATGACAAACCCTCCCAAGGCTCAGTGAGCTCATAAGCTAAAGTTGCCAATGAAACTATCCAGAGAGCCTATCCTGAGGATGCTGGAGCCCAGGTGGAAAGTTCCGGCTCTCTACACCCTTACCACAGAGTACTTCTCTTAAGACCATGGAAGAAGATGGGGCACGCTCCTGGGGCCAACCAGAGACCCTCCTGGTCGGTCTTCTGAGCAGACCACAAATCCTCCACAGAATTAAAATCTGCAAAGGGGTTTAGAGAGGCACAAGAGGGCACTGGATGCCTTCACATCCTAGTTCCACCTCTTTCCACCTCTTTCACTCATCCGGTTGTTTGGCTCCAGCAGGAAAGTTCTGCTAAATCAGGGGTCATGCAGATAGTGAGGAGAAAGTCACTATATTCATTTCCTAGGGCTGCCAAAACAAATTACCAACAACTGGATGACTTAAAACAACAGAAATTTATTCTCTCTCCTTTCTGAAAGAAATCTGAAATCAAGGTTCAGTAGGCCATGCTTTGTCTGAGAGCTCTGTGGAAGAACCCTTCCTTGTGTGTTCCCAGGTGCTGGTGGCTCCTGGCAATTTCTGGTGTTCCTTGGCTTGTAGCTGCATCATTCCAGTCTCTGCTGCCATGGTCACTTGGCCTTGATCCCTATGTGTGCTCACATAGCTTCCTTATAAGGACACCAGTCTTTGGATTTAGGGCCCACCCTAATCCAGTATGACCTTATATTAACTTAAAATTACATCTACAAAGACCCTGTAAGGTCACATTCTGAAGTTGGAGGTGGACATGAATTTTGGAGGGACACTATTTAACCCACTACAGCTAATGTAACTTGAGGAGCCTAAGCCAACTGCTGCTCTGTGTGCTTCATGCACCAAACCCAGCACTTCCAGCCTCTCAGAAGACAGAGTGAGAGCCCCAGAGTGAGATACAGAAACATGGCGATCCCAAACAGACCTGGAACTAAAAACATACCTAGCAGGCAGACAACCATATGGTCTCAGAAATAACATCATCGTTTCAAAACACTGTAATCCTCTTCTTGTTTGATTTTCCCAACACCTCAGTGAGGTAGGCAGAGCAAGTAATGCTAACTACACAATACAGAAGAACCAGCTGAATTTCACAAAGATGAAATAACTTACCCCAGGCCATCTTGCTGGTTAGAAACAGAATTGGGATTAGGATCAGGGTATCCCCATGCTCAGTCCAGTGTACGCTCCCCCATCTCCCCAGCTTACAATCACACAAACGCTTAAATAAGATCGAGGAGAAGACATCACCAAAAAGAAAAGCATCACCGTGGACCGAGAGTTTCAAATGTCCAAGCTAGTCATTAAATACTCAATACTGAATCCATTTGTATAGTAGACATGGAAGAAACAAGAATTAATGAGATATAGCCTCTGTTCTCAAGGAGTTTGCAGTGTGGTGAGGAAGACTAAAACACCTAAACAGACACACATAATAAAATATTATACACACTGTGATGGAAGACTGGAGTGGTAAAGTGAACACAGGAGGGAGTGGCCAGTGCCAACAGGCAAAAGGGAAATTAAAAAAAAACATCAAGGAGCAAATAGCATTTGGAGATGGTCTTTACAAATAAATTGGTGGTCCTGGGTCAGAAAAAATTGCTATAAAGAACAGTATGCAGACAATTGAAAATATGAATATGAACTCTCTATTAGATAATAAATTGTTTTCAATGTTAAATATCTTGAATTTGATCATGTGTCATGGATATGTAAAAAAATCTTCCAGGAAATCTCCTACTGAAGTCTTTAGGGGTAAAGGGTACTGGTGTATACAATTACTCTCAAATGGTTAAGCAAATATTAATAGCAATATGAATGTGTGTGTGTGTGTGTGTGTGTGTATCTGTGTGAATAAAAACACATCCACACACATATGTAAAGAGACAAGGAGAAAAAGATAGAGGTGAGTGTGGCAAAGTGTTAATAATTGGTGGAGGCAGCTGAAGAGTACAGGAAGGTTTACTGTTATTGCAACTTTCCTGCACATTTGAAATTTTTCTGAAATGAAAAATTAAAATAGACCGGGACTGAGTAAGGAGAGGAGCGAGTCATTTAAGAAATAAATAGAACTGAACAAGTTATTGGATTATGATGTGACTAACTATCCTTGCTACCCAGCAAGAAAGGAAGAAGGGATTGATGGAGCATGCAGGTGGCAGTTACTGGGAAAAATAAAACTGTTTCACCTAAAAAAATCATTTGGAGTGCAAGATGCAGGCTGAAGGGAGAGGAGAAGGGAAGGGGCAGTGATGGGCAGAAGGAACAGCATGAGCAAATGCCCAGAAGCCTAGGTAGCCTGGATGGGTATGGTTTGCGCATGGGGAATTGGGGCAAGAGCTGAAGCTGGGAAGGTTAACCAGGACCAGATCATGCAGAACTTGCCAGCCATGCTAAGGAGCTGAAACCCATCTGAGAGCCAATGTGGAGGCACTGAAGTGTGTCAAACAGGAGAGTGACTGAGATTCCCATGTGCAGAAGGCAGCAAAAAGTGTGGACAAGAGTGGGTTACAGCAGAGTTGGGATGATCTGGGAGATGTGTTGCAAGCCTTTTATCACACATAATAGTTGAAAGACCAGAGAGGATATACTTATTTTAATACATTAGAGTGGATTCAAGGTTATGCTTACAATAGCACCACACTCATTCACTTGCATTCTAATGGTTTTATTGTACATTAGGAATTTACACACAACAGGAAGTGTACCCAGTGTGTGAACATCAGCCTTCCCGTACATCCCAGCTAAGAAAAGGCTAAGAACCACTGGATTCCGTGGGTGAAAGAACAGGGAAGTATGGTTTGCTGGAGCCCTGCAAAAAATCCAGGAAAGAAATGCTAAGGATTTAAGATCAGTGGTTTTCAAATGTTTAGCCACTGGATGCTCTTCAAGCAATATGCAAAAACAGATAAACATGAAGTTGCTCTGGTTGAGTCAGGGACAGGATGCCCATAATCTGGCCTGCTTAACACCTCCTTCCACTCCAACCTCAGAAGCCACTGAAGGGACTCCAGTAAAACACTTTGAAAGGCACTGGCCTAGACTAACAGCGAGAAGGTAGCAATGAGAATTTTGAGAGGAGGTGAAATATGCAGCAAGTTAAGAATCACACTTCTCAATTAGGGGATGGAGGGTGGGGGAAAAGTAATGTAAGTAATGGGGTTACTAGACCACTTGCTAGAGTTCCAGGCTTCTGGTTGGGACTGGGAAGGTGATGATCAAGATGGCAGGTTTCAGAAGAGGATGAAGATTTTTACATGTTCAATTGGAGGTCTAGGTGGGACACATTTTCAGTAGGCAGTGGAATAACATTTAGAGCTCAGGAGAGAAGTCCCACACAGAGAAATAAACTGAAAATTCATCAGCAATTGGTGGTAACTGAAGACCATGAGGAAGATTAAAATATGCAGGAAAAAACAGTCTGTAATCCCAGCACTTTGGGAGGCCTAGGCGGGCAGATCATAAGGTCAGGAGATGGAGACTATCCTGGCTAACATGGTGAAACCCCATGTCTACTAAAAATACAAAAAAATTAGCTGGGTGTGGTGGCGGGTGCCTGTAGTCCCAGCTACTCAGGAGGCTGAGGCAGGAGAATGACGTGAACCCAGGAGGCAGAGGTTGCAGTGAGCTGAGATCGCGCCATTGCAATCCAGCCTGGGTGACAGTGTGAGATTCCGTCTCAAAAAAAAAAGACCCATATGGTATTAGGAGAGGCGAGAACCTGGGACCAAATCCTGGTTAATGCTGCCAACATTTAGTGGTTGGTCAGAGAGGCAGAAAGAGAAGCAGGTTCATGACTGTCTCAGAAGCTAAAGGGGAAAGAGAGAAAAGGAATAATCATTACATATGCTCTGTGTTCCTAAAACTCTGTGATTATACTCATAGTCTAAGAACTATGCAATTATGTGTAGAGAGCTGAGAACCTACTTATTTCTTCATTTCAACTGAACTCAGGGATAGGAATTTTCTCATTCATAAATATGTCCTGTGCTTAACAGAGGCCCTGGAATATAAGTGCTTTATACATATTTGTGGAATGAGTGAATTAATTGATGATCTTTAAGATTTATTTGGAGAAAGCATTATGCTAGTTTTAAGAGCTGAGCAGAACAATGGAAAGGATCAAGATAAACTGGAGGACCATCTGAAACTTTCCCCAGAGGAGCAAATCTACTGAACGATGTGCTGACTCCCAGAAGACCCAACAGCCCTGTCATGGCCCACATGGGGCAGGACTTAGGAGGAGCAGTAGAGGCCAAAGGAAGCCGGCCCAAGTAGGCCTCATGACTCAAGTGCACAGCTAGACAAAACCGCATGGAACAAAGCCAAAGAGCCAAGAGGACGTGGAAATTACTGGCTGTAGTTTCTCAAGAGGACCTAAAGTCATCAAAATAGAAATTCCGAGTTGGGTACTCACTTCACTCTTGAAACTGTATTTGAGAAGCGAGACAGGCAGCCCTGTAGGGGCTGAATACTGCAAAACGCCAAATTGGCACCACAGCCACCTTGCCCGTAGAAACCAGGCTTCCTTTCAGTCCTTCTCTGACCCCATAAGCCAAATCTCAGCTTCAGTAACGTTTCCTTCTTCCAAGCAACCACAGGTAGCAGGAGAGACTGGGACTACGGTGGGCAAAGTTCCTGAAGGGGATGTCCTTCCAAAGCCTGCTTGGCAGAATCTCTCATGCTCAAGGGCAGGAACAGCGCCCCCTCCTGAACAGAAGACGACCCTCTCCATAAGAAGGAAAAGGAAGCCATCAATTAACCTTCTTTTTTTTTTTTTTTTTTTTGAGAGGGAGTCTTGCTGTCGCCTAAGCTGGAGTGCAGTGGCACGATCTCGGCTCACTGAGACCTCCGCCTCCTGGCTTCAAGCAATTCTCCTGCCTCAGCCTCCCGAGTAACTGGGATTACAGGTGCATGCCACCACGCCTGGCTAATTTTTGTATTTTTAGTAGAGACAGGTTTCCCCATGTTGGCCAGGCTGGTCTTCAACTCCTGACCTCGTGATTCACCTGCCTTGGCCTCCCAAAGTGCTGGGATTACAGGTGTGAGCCACCGCATCTGGGCTTTTTTTTTTTTTTTTTTTTTTAAAGATGGTGTCTTGCTATGTTGTCCAGCCCAGCCTGGAACTCCTGGGCTTAAACCATCCTCCCACCTCAGACTCTCAAAGTGCTGGGATTACAAGTGTGAGCCACCACACGTGGCCTCAATTCACTTTTTATATTATTACAGATAAAGAATAATAGAAACGCACTCTATGATTAGCTGGATAATAATTAAAATAATAATGATATATAATAATTATGCATAATATGAGGGATGAAGGTAAAGCTACAGCAGGCTCCTGTTTGAGCAGACATGGGACTCCAATTTCCACAAGTAAGTTATATGTAGACCAGGAACGCAGCTAAGCAGTTGTTGCCCCTGCCCTATAGCCCATTAAAGAGGCTAGAATGAAGGACTAATAGCAGCTACAACAAAATTATTATTTGTTCTCTGATATGGATTAAATTGAACACCGCAGATCATTTCTTTGGCCACATGTCTTCAGACTTCTGGGAGCAGCGTGCCGAAAGTTGTCCCTTCCAACGCAACTTCCAAATGGTCTCAGCAGGAATCTGAGCATTCTGATCACACATTTCTTGGCTTCTTTTCAGTGTTTTATCACTTCGCTTAGTTTTAGAAAGTGTTTCCCCCCATTAGATGGGTAAGACTAAACTCTGGTATAGATGAGAACTCACGCACACAAAAAAGGTGACCTCAACGTTCCTGAAGAATGGAGGGCTGTAGAGCTGAATCAAAAGGGAAAAAAGAGAAGGAGCAAAATGAAACAGGAGAGAGAGAGAGAGACAGTCTGGAAGGACACTAAGGTTTTAAATGTAGCTATCTCTAGGATAATGAATGTTTTATTTTTCCCCTTTTGGTCTGTCTGCATTTCTACTTTTTCGTCAATGAAATGTTATTTTTAAATAGGGAAAAACATAATCAAAATTATTTTTAATGAGATAATTCAAATTAACAAGACAATTCTAAATATTCTAAGGTAGGATTTCTCACATGCGTAAACATTTTTTCCTCTTGTGGTTAAATACATACAACATAAATTTCACCATTTTAACCACTTTTAAGCATACAATTCAGTGGCATTAAGCGCATTCACAATGTTGGGCAACCATCACCACCACCCATTTCCAGAAATGTTTTATCATTCAAAACAGAAACTCTACCCATTACATAAGAACTTTCCATTCCCCTCTTCTCTCATCCTTTGGTAATCTGTATTCTCCTTTCTTTCTCTGTGAATTTGCCTATTCTAAGTACCTCATCCAAGTGGGATCATACAATATTTGCACTTTGTGTCTGGCTTATTTCACTTAGCATAATGTTTCCAAGGTTCGCCCATGTTGTAGCATGTATCAGTGTATCAGAATGTCATTTCTTTTTTAAGCTGAATAATATTCCCTTGTGTGTGTGTGTGTATATATATATATATATCACATTTTGTTTAGCCATTCATCTGTTGGTGGACATTTGGGTTTCTTCTACCTTTTGGCTATAGTGAATACCGCCACTATGAACACTGAAGTGCAAGCATCTGTGTGAGTCCCTGCTTTCAATTCTTTCGGGCATATACCTAGAGGTGGAATTGCTGGATCATACAGTAATTTTACACTTCACTTTTTGAGAAGCCTCCTTCTGCTTTCCACAGGGGCTGCACCATTTTACATTCCCACAAGAAATGCACCAGGATTCCAATTTCTCCACATCCTTGTGAACACTTGTTATTTTCCATTTTTTTGATAGTAGCATCCTAATTAGTGTGAAGTGGCATCTTGTTATGCTTTTGATTTGCATCTCCCTAATGAATTATGATGTTGGGCATCTTTTCACCTACATTTTGGCCATCCGTATATCTGTTTTGGAGAAATGCCTATGTAAGTCCTCTGTCCATTTTGGAATTTTTGTTTCTTTGTTTGCTTGTTTGTTTTTAAGTTGTCGGAGTTCTTTACATATTTTGAACATTAATCCCTTATCAGGTACATGATTTGCAAATATTTTCTCCCATTCTGTCAGTTGTTTTTTCACTCTCTTGATAGTGTCCTCTGATGCATAAAGGTTTTTAATTTTCATGAGGTCCGGTTTATCTAATTTTTCTTTTGATGCTGTGCCTTTAGTGTTGTATCCAAGAAATCATCATCAAATCCAGTGTCATGGAGGTTTTCCTCTGTGTTTCTTCAAAGAATTTTATTCTTTTAATTCTTATGTTTAGGTCTTTGACCCACTTTGAGTTAACCTTTTATGTGGTATAAAGTAGGGGTCCAACTTCATTCTTTTTCATGTGGATATTCAGTTTTCCCAGCACGGTTAATTGAAAAGACTGTCCTTTCCCAGGCGGGTTGCAGTGGCTCATGCCTTTAATGCCAGCACTTTGGGAGGCCAAGGCAGGCGGATCACAAGGTCAAGAGATTGAGACCTTCATGGGCAACACGGTGAAACCCTGTCTGTACTGAAAATACAAAAATGAGCCAGGTGTGGTGGTGCTTGCCTGTTACTGTTACTTCCCAGCTACTTGGGAGGCTGAGGCAGGAGAATCGCTTGAACCCAAGAGGCAGAGGTTGCAGTTAGCCAAGATCGCATCACTGCACTCCAGCCTTGCTCCAGAGCAAGACTCTGTCAAAAAAAAAAAAAAAGAAAAGAAAAAGAAAGAAAAAGAAAGAAAGAAAGAAAGAAAGAAAGAAAGAAAGAAAGAAAGAAATTGTCCTTTCCCAATTGAATGGTCTTGGACCCCCATGTTGAAAATCTTACATGCTTCTTACATTGTGAATGGCCACAGATTTCAATGTTCTCTGTAGCTAAATGTGAAAAATAAAATGGCAACACCTTGCATTCGTATAAAGTGAAGGAAAGTTAATATAATTGTGTATTTATATAGTGCCTTACAATGTGCAGCAGCTTTGTGTAGATAAGACAATTCATGGATTTGGGAGTTGGGCTGTCTGGGTTTGAATTCTAGCTTCCTAACTTCCTAGCTGAATAACCTCAGGCAAGCCACTTAACCTTTCTAGGCCTCAGCTTCCTCATCTGTAAAATGGGCATATCCTATCCACTTCATAGTATTGTTATGAGGCTTAAATTAGATAATTCACATAAAGCACTTAATACATTTCCCAACACATAGTAATTGCATGGTACATGATAGCTATTGCAATCATTATTGTCATCATTAACATCATATTGTAGACTGGCTTATATTCATTATTTCCTGTGGTTCCCACATTTACCCTGTAAGGTAAGCAGGATAATAACAGTAGTGTCATTATAGAAACAGGTAAGATTGGGCTCAAAAGGTACCTTGCTAGACCAAGGCCATGTGGCAAGGAGGTGGCAGAACAAAGTATGTGGTTTTACCACCAGTCATAAAAGGGACACTATCAGAAATAAAGCAGGTTATACACAGAGGTCTGGTTCCTGGGCTAATGTTCCTTTTACTGAGAAACTTATCTGTCATCACTCTTGTTAAGACAGAGATGGTTTACTGTTTTCTACCTTTAACAACAACAAAAAAAGAAGCTATGGCACAGTGAGGGTCAGGGTCCTGTGTACAGCAGACCCAGAAATCAGGACAAGACAGGAACAGATAACAGATGTCCCCTGTAGAGCTGAATTTCACAGACTCAGAATAAACTGCCATGGGCTCATCAGAAAATTCCTCCAGTAATTATAAAAGTCTTAAACGTGCAATAACAAATTCATGCAACACCACCTCCTGGCCACACAGACCGAATGAACCACTGTAGGTACGAACTGCTACAAGTGTGGGAGCTTTCTGTCACTCCAGACTTCAGAAAAGATAAAAGACTGAACTAAAATGACTATAAAGATAGCTGTTTAAATTCATTAAAGAAATAGTTACACATGCTCTGAAAAGAGTTGTTAGGCACCTACCATGGGCAAGATGTGTCAGAGACGTCTGGATATAAAGATAATAATCTTTGAGAAGTTTCAAAACAGAGGGAAAAAAATGCAAATACGAAAGAACTTCAGGCTGAGCACAGTGGCTCATGCCTGTAATCCCAGCACTTTGGGAGGCTGAGGCGGGCAGATCACTTGAGGCCGGTAGTTCAAAACCAGCCTGGCCAACATGGTGAAACCCTGTCTCTACTAAAAATAAAAAAAATTAGTTGGGCGTGGTGGTACATGCCTGTAATCTATTCGGGAGGCTGAGGCAGGAGAATTGCTTGAACCTGGGAGGTAGAAGTTGCAGTGAGCCAAGGTCGCACCACTGCACACCAGTCTGGGCGACAGAGCAAGACTCCATCTCAGAAAAAAGGAAAAAAAAAAAAAAAAAAAAAAAGAAAGAAAGAAAGAAAGAAAGAACTTTAATTTAAAGCAGCAAATATTAAGTGCCTTAACAGTTTCTTTTGGAACTTCTATCAAGCAATTTCTATCAACGAAGGCAAAAGTCTGAAATTCCTCCAAACCAATGTTCCCTTGGTGACTTTCAACCAAAAAAACTGCCCGGTGGGTTCAGCCTCTCTGGAGGCCGTCAGTAGGCAAAACCTCTTCAATATCTTCAAGCAGTAAAGGGAAACACAGCCATCCTGATGTAATAATGGGATGGATGGGGAAGCTATACATTTATTTGGATTTACGATTTGGCTGTCTCCCTCACCTCCATCTGTGCCAAACCATACGGGGACGCTCCAGATTAATCATCTGCGGAAAAAGTACATTACTGCAAGGTGCATGTTCTCACTCAAGTGCTTTCAACTAGACCCTGGGAAGTTGGCGAGAAGCTTTCGGGACAGGAGCTTTACAGAGGACATCACATATTCGGCCTCTCCTGTACCTCACTGCTGTCTAAACCTGGAATGGAAAGAAATGCTTTCAGGATCAGGGAGAATAGAAAAGTGACGCAGGCTTGAGTGTAAACCTCAGTGTGAGGCTGGGCAGCTGCCAAGCAAGCCACCTGAATAAGTGACTTGGGGGTGACACCTCATCTGGTCTGTCCTGGAGACTTTAGCCACCAGGGGCAGGCTGATGTCGTAGAAAGAGGCAGGCTTTGGAGGAATGCTGGTTCACATTCTGGTTCTGCCACTTGATGTGTGAACCTCGGCAAGGTTTCAGTTTCCTTTTCTAGAAAGGACAGAACCCCTATTCTAGAGAGTGGTTGTGGTAGTGAGCTTCTAAATTGGCTCCCATCCTAGGATTCATGCCCTTATATAATCTTTGTCCCTTGGGTGCGAGCTGGACCTAGTGACTCACCTCTGATAAAAAGAATACGGCAAATATGATGGGATGTCGCTTCTAAGACTTGGACATAAGACTATGACCTCCATCTTGCTTGCATTCTCTCTTGGCCCTTTCCCCATGCTGCTCTGATGAACAGGCTACCTTGCTGTGAGCTGTCCAATGGAGAGGACCATGTGGCAAAGAACTAAGTACTGCCTCCAGCCAGCAGTCCACAAGGAGCTGAATCCTCCCAACAACCCCATGAAGGAACTCAGAAACAGGTCCTCCCCCAAGTCGAGCCTTAAGGTGATATAGCCCAGGCAACACTTTGATTGTAGCTTACGAGAGACCCTGAGACAGAGGATCCAGCTATGCTACATGCAAATTCCTGAGTCAGAGAAACTATGAGATAATAAGTGGCTATTGTTTGAAACCACTAAGTCTGGGGATAATTTGTTATGCAGCAATAGATAACTAATACAGTAACACTGAGAATTTAATAAGGTACCATGTGCCATAGCTAGTCCATACATGGTAGCTGTTATCATTAGCAGGAGATGGACCCACTACCTTCCAATTCATTTGTAGAAAGATGGTGGCATGGAGGCTGGGAAAGGGAAGGAGATGGCATTTTCCAGGAAATCATGAACTAAGCAGAAACTCAAACGAGAAATACAACCAAGTGCCAACTATTTTTTGACAGGTGATCATCTCCCTTCTCCATAGTCCCAAAATATTTCCTTTGTGCCATGATTATAGAACCAGCAAGGCAGGCCAGATGCTGTGCCATTGTCCCTTTCTGCCTTCTCCTGTCCTCAAAGGTAGGGGTCATGCCTTCATTTCCTGACTCCATCACAGTGTCAAACACCACCCTTTGCTGATGAGAAAAGTGTGTAATTATTCTTTTTCCCATTCTAAAAACTTTGATAAGCTTTTTCTTCCATTTTATTTCCTTTTGGAATTCTCGTCTTCTCAAAGTCCAATTCACAGGCATCCTTCTCTCCACAGTCTCCCCAACCTGTAGCTCTCCTTCAAGATTATTTACTCCTTCTATGCTTCTCTGCAGAGCAACACTGCTGTTATCCAGCTCCTTATTAGAATTAGTGAATTAGTGTGTTATAGTCATCTCTCCCTATAGCTGACAGCCTCCAGAACAGCAGGGGCAATCTGTCTTATTCATTCTTGGGAGCTACAGTGGCCACTCCAAGTTTGAAGTAGGTTCTCAGAACCAGTGACTGGAGGAATAAATTATTTCAAACCATTCTCTGAGATTTGAATAAACAAACCTCTGAGGACAAAATGAAGGGGAAAAGCTCAGAGGACACATCACAAATTGCAACAGACTTTTTCAAACCCACTAGGGGCCATCAAGTTCCTTCCAAGCCAACCGAGTTTAAGAACTTGTGGGATCTTGCAGGTTTCTTTTCTAAGCATGTTGTAGATCCCTGGGCAATCCCACCATTCCCAGGGCAAGGAAAATGGAGCTGTTAACATTGCACCGACAATGAAAGGAAGACCAGGTTAGCGAACACAAGCATACACTGTTAGAAACATAATTCAAGTGGGTACAACGAAAAAGAACTGGAATTCACTACCAAAGTCAAAGCCCAACCCATGTTCCGCTGACCCCTTCCTTGGCTCCAGTACACAATTAATCAGAACCCTAGTCCCACAGGAATTGCATCTCCACACAGAACATGGTTTTGTGCTAAGAAGAGCAAAGCCTCTGGTGATTTCATGGTTCTCCCAACTTTCTTCTTTTGCAGCAGACAGGGGCAGCCAAAGATGCCATAAACCAGTGGGGAGGGGGAGTGCCAGGGATGAGGCTTGACAGCATTACAGCCATTAATGAAGATGAAGTGGGGCAATAACTCCTGAGAACTTGCTCACCAGAATGCCTGCTGCCTTGGCAACTCCTCCTTCCTGAGGGTCATCTGAACTTGCACCTAGCCTAGCCCGGGGCTGAGGGAGGACTCTGTGACTCAGTTCCTGGGCACAGGATGTAGGCCCTGGAGGCACCAATGGCACCAAGTAAACCACAGATAGGCCTGAGCCTGGGCCTCGCTGCTTTAGATGCCCTCATTTTGAAGCATTGGTCAGCATCCACCTGGTGGCAATTGTAAGAATAACCCACTCAAGCTAGTGACTGGTCATCACCTGCCTGCTTGGCAGTGGTGACTCAGCACCAACCTGCTTGATGGTGGTTGGTCAACATTTGTCTGCTTGGTGGTGATTGATCAGGACTTAATTTCTTGGTTAGGACCTACCTACTGGGCAGTGGTTGGTCAGTACCTACCTACTTGGCAGTGACTCATCAGTACCCATGCCTAATTGGTAGTGGTCAGTACCTGCCTGCCTGGTGGTGGGTGGTCCGCACCTGACTGCCTGGTGGTGCTTGGTCAGTACTTGCGTGCTTGGTGGTGCTTGGTCAGCACCTGCCTGCCTAGTGGTGCTTGGTCAGCGCCTGCTGCCTGGTGATGCTTGATCAGCTCCTGCCTGCCTGGTGGTGCTTGGTCAGTACCTGCCTGCCTGGTGGTGCTTAGTCAGTACCTGCCTGCCTGGTGGTGGTTGGTCAGCACCTGCTGCCTGGTGGTGCTTGGTCAGCACCTTCCTGTTTGGTGCTCAGTGGTCGTCTGGTGAACCCAGTTGACCAGTGCTATCCATGAGCAGGCCTATGAATTAAGTGAGGACACTTGTCAAGGAGATCTAGGTCTGGAAGAAGGTGGGGCAGAAGAAGAAAGAAACATTCATTCCATACTTTACATTTCATGGGCATTTTATCACCTTTCTTTCTTTTGATCTTTACCAAAACTCTATCAAATACATGCAGCCAACCCACATTTACAAAGGCATTCATTCATTTATTTAACAGACGTTTTGGGAGCACCTATTCTGGGCCCAACTCTTGGGAAGTTCTGGGGAGAGATGAATAAAATGCAACATGTGGTCTCAAAGTGCACAGACTCCAATAGAGACAAGGACATCATCATACCTATCCTAATAACAGCTAACATTACTGTGCACTTCTACACATAGGGCACTGTTCTGAGCACTTCATGGCCAATAGTTCACTTAATCCTCACAACAACTCTTTCAGGTAAATATTATTATCTCCATTTTACAGATAAGAAAACTGAAACCCACAAAATTAAACTAAATTCTCCAGGTTCTCACAGCTAACAAATGGCAGTGGTAGAATTTGAACCCAGGAGGTCTGGTTCTAAAGCCTACACCCTTGGACCCTATATTCTAGCCATCTAGATAATCAAGGCCAATGTGACATGTTGAGTATCAACTTAAAAATGTCCACCTTGCTATTGTGAAGAAGACTAGGTATGGCCAGAGAGAGGAGAATCGGGGAGAGGGGCTAATTTAAACAGATCCTCTCCAGAGCCCAAAAGACTCCTATCACTTCCATTTTTAAGCCTTTGGTATGTTAAAGTAAGTATATAAAGTCAAACTTATACAATTTTGGTGTATATGTTTATATTTAACAAATGACTTTGATGCATATGTGAAATAATGCAGTTATATCACATAACTGATATATCACAAATGTGATATAATTACATATATCACATAATTGCATATATCACATAATGTGATATAATTGCATATATCACATAATTGATATATCACATAATGTGATATAACTGCATTATATCAATATGTAATTGCATTTTATCACGTAATTGCATAATTGTCATTGTGCTATTCACAAAAAAATTTCAAGATTACAATAACATTGATTCAGTGTGCATTTCAGGTGTGATGGTCCTATAACAGAGAACAGACCACATTCCAAGAAAACATCATCCTCTTTCAGTCTTGTCAATGTACTTCTGTGACTGGGTGAAAGTTTTCACTTGGAGATAATGTCAAAAATTTACATTTCTTGTCCTCTGTGATTGATGGTCTGAGAGCTAAATGGCCTTCCAGGTCTCCTGTGACTGGCCTTGACTTTTAGCAATGTCATGAAGTCCAAGAGGCAATGCGGTGCACAGCAGCACTGCATGAATTCAATTCTCAGTTCTGTTGCTTACTAGCTGTGTGATCTTGGGTAGGTCATTTAAATGATCTTTGCCTCAGTTTCCCCATTAGTAAAACAGAAATAATATTATCTACCTCCTAGGTTTGCTGTGAGTATTAAATATGTGATTAGTATAGAAGGAGATGT